>NC_072384.2:110982595-111284857 GCF_028885625.2 Pongo pygmaeus | reverse complement strand
CAAACCAATGTCAGAAATATTATTTATGCAGTGTTTAAGATATTGAAGGGAAATAATTGAATGCAATTAAATCAGGAAAGTTTCAAGATGTGTTTTTAACCAAAGACAGTCATGAATTGACAAGGAGGAAAACAAATTTTTGCAATCACTGAATCCGGAGCTAAGAGGAAAAGCAGTCCAGTCACAAAGGCTAGAGAATTTCCCACAAACCAACAAAGAGTAATAATGTAAGTGACACCACTATGGTTTAAACTGGATATAGCAAGTTGAATCTGAGTACATTTTAAACCCCATTATGGCACTTTGTTTAATGGCAAGTGTGAAACACCCCTGCTAAATCATTCCTGGCATAATCAATGTAGTCATTGCTGTGTCTAACTGCATTTTCATAGGTCTGCTGCCCTAGCACATTTCCAGAGTTATTTCTTCCTCTCCTTCACCAGCTCTCTACTAAAATGCTCTGGTAATCATCCTTTACTGAACTTGAAGGCTGTGTCGTCTTCAGGATGTTCGTCTATGCCGATGGCCTTCTGAGTTTAATGGCTTGTAATTACTGTTCCCTCCTTAAACTGTGTAACTTTTCTAACTGTAAAAGTAAGCAATATTCTGCCAAAATCCTTCCCTCTAGGAGAAACAAGAACGCTAAGCAAGGTTATTGGTATCCATGCCAAAGAGAAAGAGACTGACAAAGCCGATTCATCCACTTGTCTTCTGCAGGATCAAATTAAAGGCACAAGCCAACGCTTTCCTTTAAGCCTTGACCTGGCTGGGGCAACATGAAATAACCTTATTCCTCATCTGTGTCAGTTGAAACAGGGTCATTTTGAGAGTGAGCCAAATTTGGGCTATTTATTTCCGTTAATACAATCAATTATTATGACAGTTCATCAAGGTTGGGAGTGAGTGAAATTTCTAAAAATGCTCGGTCTATAAGAATTCTATTACGAGTGGTTCTGTAGATTAGTGTCAGCACACTAATATTCAAACATCCTTGACCTCATCTCATATAAATAAATCCAAATGCAAATATCAGTCAGTCAATATATATTGTATGTCTAGCTCCCACACAATTTTTATAGCACTTAGGTAGCTTCTCTACCAACAAAGAAAGTAAAGTAAAATATTTGTAAAGACTGACAAATATGGTTAGTGATGTTCTTCATAGACTTTGACTGACAATTTAAAAAGTGCTAAAGAATATCCCCAGAGCAAATATCACTAAAATATTTTTGAAGTGAGTGAAATCTGTACAGAAAAGTAAAATTTTATTCTATTTACATTCAGATACTATTTTAAATAATAAAATACACAAACAAAGAAAATGCGATCACTAATATAGACAACTTTAGCACCCTCAGGCTATCTCACACATTTGTGTATACAGTCCTATGTCATTGTATTAGTCCATTTTCACACTGCTATAAAGAAACTACCTGAGACTGGGTCATTTATAAACAAAATAGGTTTAACTGACTCACAGTTCCACAGGCTGGGGCGGCCTTGGGAAACTTAGAATAATGGTGGAAGGTGAAGAGGAAGAAAGGCACTTCTTACCTGGCAGCAGAAGAGAAAGTGAGAGCACGTGCAGGGGAAACTGCCACTTTTAAACCATCAGATCTCCTGAGAACTCCCTCATTATCATGAGAACAGCAGGGGGGAAACAGCCCCTATGATCCAATCACCTCCCACCACGCCCCTCCCTTGACACATGGGGATTATAGTTCAAGATGAGATTTGGGTAGGGACACAGAGCCAAACCATATCAGTCATATAACATTTCGGTCAATGACAGACTACATGTACAATGGTGGTCAGATGCCTTGTAGCCTAGGTGTGTAGTAGGCTAAGTCATCTAGGTTTTTGTAAATATATTTTGTGATATTCACACAATGAAATTGCCTAATAAGGTATTTCTCAGAACGTATTCCTGTCATTAAGTGATGCATGCCTGTATACGTCTGGTATAAAGACAATAACACCTTTTGTTTGTGAGGTATACATCAAAACACAATTTTCACAATGGCATAGGGATTAAAACTTCCATATTTAGAATCTTTTACACGGTATAAATGTATCTCAAATAGTCCCTTTCCCTCCATAATTCAAACTGTATATATGCAATCAATGCAAGACCATTTTTCTTTCCCCTGGATTAACATAATATTTTGAAAAAAAAATTTCCTTTTTCTCCAGTCTTGGAGGTGAGCTGAACTGCTTATATTTCTCTTTAAGAGAAACTGGGATGCCTAGCCAATTGACAGTCTGCGGATATTACAACTTTAGACCCATACCATGCACATGCAAGGCCACTTCCAGTTTGCTGCTTTCAGTCAACAACTGAGTATGGCAGGGGGTGGCAGAGAGTAGTAGAACTCCCAGCCACCTGAGAATTCTCACCCATCCAATTCTACTTGATATGGGATTCCTCTAATGGGCGACTTTGGCTATGGGGCTCTCCATTGGCTTGGCCAAAACTTTCTCAAGACTATACTTGCACTCTGAGACTCTTAATCCAATTTTTCTCTCCATTGCAATTGAGATGTGAAGCCTCTCTGCCTACTACTGTTTCTTCTCTGTTTGTCCTCCAGAAGCATTACCCTGGAAATCTCCTGCACATGTAGTTTAGTCTTGGCATTTTCTTCTCAAAGGACCCAAATGTAAACAGCTGATTCCAGGAAAGAAGGAGTCACCCCCATCATTATCATTCACAATCTTCTTCTGACTGTCACTGAGCTTCTCATTCCTATAATTCACATCCCTACAACTCTAGGCTCTGCAGGGTTAGAAATCCTGCTCATGAAGAAGTGTGTACTTTTACCAGGGGCATAGCACAAGTTTCATTGAATTACAAGCTACAGCTGCTTCCTGGACTCTTTGAACTCCTTATGCTCAAGAATCCCTAGACATGAAAGACTGACCATCTTGGCATGCTAAATTGACTGGGTAGCACAAGGAGATAGAATTGCTTTTATACAATAGAGTAAGGGAGGATACATGTGAAAGCCTGGTGATCCATGTGAGTGCCTTCTGTACACCCTTGCCCTATACTAATTATAAATAGATACACGAAACAACCTGAGACTGAGAAAGATATAATTACCTAAGGCTTAGACTTCTCAGGAGTGAATGTTTGGGCCACACTTCCAGGTAAGCTATTAAGACTGACAAAGTAACAAGCTAGGATAAAAGGAATTTGTAATTGGAAGAGGAGTAATTCAACCTACTAGCCAATAAAATCCTTCTTCTAAATTTTCTCCTAGGAATAATGGCCCCCAGAATCATGGAATAACCACCCATATATAGGTGCAGAAATGGATCTCTGTAGCACAAGGAAACTGTGGCAGGTATGGAGGTGTCCCGTTTAGCTGTGGGAACATAGCTGGTTGGAATCCTCCAGCTGCCATGACTTTGGATTCACCACAGCATTCACGCCAGTCCACACCTCCCCTGGGAGGTCCCAGCCAATGACTGGCCTCTACAGGGGTATTAGAACCTGACCACTCCTGCCCCACATTGATTCTCTAATGAGCAGCTTTCATTTGAGGACCCCTGATCAGCTTGGCCAAAACTTTCTCAGACCTGAGCTTTACTATAAAACTTTTTCACAGGCTGGGCACAGTGGCTCACGCTTGTAATCCCAGCACTTTGGGAGGCCGAGGCGTGTAGATCATGAGGTCAAGAGATCGAGAACACGGTGAAACCCCGTCTCGACTAAAAATTAAAAAATTAGCCGGGTGTGGTGGGGGGCGCCTGTAGTCCCAGCTACTCGGAGATGCTGAGGCAGGAGAATGGCGTGAACCCGCGAGGCGGAGCTTGCGGTGAGGCAAGATGGCGCCACTCTGCACTCCAGCCTGGGCGACAGAGCGAGACTCCGTCTCAAAACAAAACAAACAAAAAAAGAAACACTTTTTCACAGATGGGCAGAGCTTCACATGATATGGAGGTCTTCTTACCTATGCTTGTTATCGTCTTTTTTATGTTTCACAACCATTTCTCCAATAAATATCTTAACATATTTAGTCTTGGCATCTACTGCTCAGAGGATATAAATTGACATAATTTCTTATTTTTTTTAAAGAAAAAGATGCTCAACTTTAATTCAGCATACCATAAGCAGATTAAATGTCCTTAAAAAGTTGGATTGTGTCACTTCCTTGTCACTATAAATTTCAATCAGAATTAGTCCCAACCACATTGCAATACAATGTTCTTACATGATCTAGTCCAGGACATTGCACATATTCTTTTCAAAAAACTTCTTGCTTCAATATGACTAGTCTTCTCTCAGACCCTAAGTGGGAATGAACAAGTATTCTTCTTACTACTTCCACAATATTTTTTGTTTTCTATAAATATAAATCTTAATATTTTCTCACGAAATAATTACTGAAAACTTAAAAATTTAAAGTTTTGTGGATTTTCATATCACTAAGAGCTATAAAATCTAATACAAGCATGAAACTTTTTAGTTTATGTATTAAACTTTTATTTTATTTATAAAATTGATTGGAGCAAAAACTGATTCTAAGTTTTAACACTATGGCCCACACTTTCTCTTCAGAAATTTGGCTTTTAAAAATATGTATATATGCAAAACAATTGTTTTAATTCAAAGGCATTTTTACCATAGAACAATTATAAAATGCATAAAAGCACAATATAAAAAATAACCCCTAATCACACTGTCCATGGTTATTAATCATTAATACTATTACATAAATATCTAGCAATTTTCTGTGCATGCATACATATATTAAATATTAAAATGTAGCATTTTACCAGTCATGGTGGCTCAGGCCTGTAATCCCAGCAGTTTGGAGGCAGAGGCAGGTGGATCCTTTGGGCCCGGGAGTTTGAGACCAGACTGGGCAACATAGTAACACCCCATCTCTAAAAAAATTTTAAAAATTAGCCTGGCGTGATGGTGGTACATGCCTGTAGTCCCAACTACTCAGGAGGCCAAGGTGGAAAGACTGAGTCCAGTAGGTTGAAGCTGCAGTAAGACATGATCATGCCATTGCATTCCAGCCTGGGCAACACTCTGTATCAAAAAAAAAAAAAAAAAATTAAGTAGCATTTACACACATAAATTTGAAATCAAACAATGTTGGCTGCTTTGTTAACTGATATTTTTGCTAAATAATTTTGTTAACATCATTAACATTTAAAGGTTAAAAGTATCAGAAGTACTAGGATTCATTGAACCAATTTTATTGTATGCAAAGTTTAGTTTCTTCACAGTTTTAAATAAATAATTTCACAAAATATATACTTATAAAACATCTTTGATGTTTCCTTAAGGGTAAATCTCTAGGATTCTGGATCAACTTTCTTTATGCATTTTTTAGGATTTTGATGTATGTTATCATCATGCATATTGCTTAAAAAGTTCTGCAAAATTACGTTAATATTCTCTCAAATTTTAGGGGTTTTTTTTTGCGTTTTATGTGTGAAGTACTCTTGTGTTTTCATTTATTCATATTTTTACATTTTTTTTAAATAAACTGACATTTTCTTAATGATATACTGCTTCTAATATGAGGGGGAATAGGAATGTTTGCTTTGGAATCATTCAGACCTAGATTTGAGTTCTGGTTATGACATTTACTAGTTGTGTGAGTCCAAGCCTGTCACCTAACTCTTTAAGACCCAGTTTTGGCTGCGCTTGGTGGCTCACGCCTGTAATTCCAACATTTTGGGAGGCCAAGGAGGGCGGATCACCTGAGGTCAGGAGTTTGAGACCAGCCTGACCAACATGGAGAAACCCTATCTCTACTAAAAACACAAAATTAGCCAGGTGTAGTGGTGCATGCCTGTAATCCCAGCTACTTGGGAGGCTGAGGCAGGAAAATTGCTTGAACCTAGGAGGTAGAGTTTGCGGTGAGCTGAGATTGTGCCATTGCACTCCAGCCTGGGCAACAAGAGCAAAACTCTGTCTCAAAAAAATAAATAAAAATAAAAATAATAAAAACCTGGTTTTGTTCTTGTTGCTTTTCTGTAAAATTGAGATAATAATATTTATATTATTGACTGGTAGTAAGGATGACATAAGATAAAAAAAGTTTTAATTCATTGCTTAGTATACAGTGACTGTTCAAAAATTTTAGTTATTATTGGCATATATATCTTGAATCTTTGTAATTATTGTTAAATTTCTATTTCTATTCTTTCTCATTGTTCTCTCTGAGGTGTTTGACTATCAAATCAGACACACAAATGTCAGTGGTTTTATCCAATATCAAGTTTCCAAAATAGCATTAAGGATATGGGCAATTGTAAGACACTGGCAAAGCATGAAGATGTATTATATGCTATATCATATAATATATTCCTACTATTTTTATATAGGGAGTCAGTGACCTTTTTGAGCAATTAGAAATGGGAAAAAAGTAAATTACTCTTTATTTCTTTGTGTATATCTTAGTTTCTTTCTGGTAACATATTTCACTTTCTGAATAACTTCCTTTAACAGTTCCTATAGAGTAGAGCTATCAGCGTTAAATTCAAACAACATTTTTTTTTGTCTGAGAATATATTTCTACTTTAAAAAAATATTTTGCTGGATATAAAATACTGAACTGAGATATTTTTTTCCTTTAGCACTTTAAAGATGCCACTCCACTGTCTTACAACTTACATTGTTTCTAAAGAGAAGTTTGCTGTGAGTCTCATCTTTGTTCCTCTGCATGCAATGTGCCTTTTTTTTTTCTGGCTACCTTCAATATTCTTCCTAGTTTTATGTTTTCATGTGTATTATCTTTTCCTTTATCACCTAATTTTACTTTACTTTTTAATTTAATTTAATTGCAATCTTATCTTTATTTTATTACGGTAATTAACCTGTTTGGTGTTCTCTAATCTATGCTTTGAGTTCTGAAAAATCTTAACCAACAACTCTTCAAATGTTTCCCCTATCCCATTCACTCATCACATTCTCAAATTCTACTTACACATATTTTATTTTATTTAGAGACAGCGTCTTACTCTGTTGCCCAGCCTGGAGTGCAGTGGTACAATAATATCTCACTGCAGCCTCAACCTCCTTGGATCAAGGGATCCTCCTGACTCAGCCCCCTGAGTACCTGGGACTACAGATGTGAGCCACTATGCCCAGCTGATTTTTGTGTTTTTGTAGAGATGGGGTTTTGCCATGTTGCCCAGGCTGGTCTTGAACTCCTGGACTCAAGTGATCCAACTACTTCGGCCTCTCAAAATACTGGGATTACAGGCATGAGCCACTGTGCCTGGCCTATTTACAACTGTTTTGGGTCATTTAATATTGTCGCAGAACTTGGATACTCTATTTTTGTTATTGTTTTAGCTTCCAAATTTTTTTAGCTTCCAACTTTTTTTCTTTATGTTTCATTTTGTGTAATTTTAATAGCCTTGTCTTCATGTTCACTGATTCTTTCCTCAGCTGTGTTGAGTCTACTGAGAAATCTTCATCACCATTTCTGTTTCTCATTTCTACCATTTTGATTTCCTTCCTTATACTTTCTCTCTCTCTCTCTCCCTTGTGCTCTCTCAGCAGATTTTGATTATTGTTCATTCTCTTCATTAGGGATTTTGCCATATTAATCATAGTAAATCATAGTTTTTTCTATTTCTTGTCAGTTCCACCATCTTTAATATCTCAGTCCGGTTCCAATGATTACTTTGTCTTTTGGCTTGTGTTGTTTTCTTATTACCATATTGTGTGCTCCACCTTATTTTTATTGATAACTAGACATCTGTGTAGGACAGTAAAGACTGTGGCAAGAACTTTTTTTAGGAAAATGGTCTTAACTCTATCTCAGCTAACCCTTTAACGTATGAGTTTGAGTCAGTCTAGTTAGGAAATAGGCTGGCTTTGGAGTTTGTTCTAGCTAGGTTTAAACTCAGCACATTATAGACTTCAAATTCTCTTAGCAATACCTGTGTTTAGGGTGGTGGCTTCTTTGCCAAAGAGATTTTTGTTTATTTGTTTGTTTTGTTTTGTTTAAATAACTGTTCCACACTGAGATTTTATCTGCTCTTTGCACTGTACGTTAAGGAAGGTTTATTTGGTGCAAGTTACTTGCTACTTGATGTTTGTTAGCTTGGCAGTGGGGAGTGGGATGTGGACATTCTGTGTTCTGTTAAAACTTTAGGCAGACATTATGTCTCGTGGGTCTTAAAGGTTACTTTTTTCAGTGCCCCTTTCTTCCCTTGGCCTTGTAGACAGTCTATTCCTTTCCCGTGGATAGAGGGTTTTTCTCCCGTTTCCTTCATCTAGCTACAATAGATTTTCTCTAGTGTCCTTAGGACAACAGTATTTGTTTGCCTCTCTCCTCACAAATTAAGGGTTTTTTGTTTTGTTTTGTTTCGTCCCTGGGGAGATAAAAGTGAGAGTCCCAGTAAAGTTCTGTGCCTTTTTCACAGCTCTTCTCCTTCTCTAGTTTTGTACTGTGAACTTTCTCAGGACACGTCTAATTCTGTGTATGATTATCTGATGGGGTTTGTTTAAGAAAAGCCTGCAAGAGGATGGGACAATTCTTATACTTGCAGTTATCTTTGTAGTGCACCTTTGGCTGCCCTCCATCAATTTGCCAATTATCCTAATTAAACCCTCATTATCAGGGCTGGCTACTTCCTCCCCACATAAGCTAGAATTTGTACCTCCCCTTTCTCTGCAGGTGCTCTTTTCTTTTCATACTTGGGGCCATTTGGCTTTCCTGTAACTTCACCACCTTAATAGGTTCAAAGTAAGTCACGAACTTGATGTTTGTCTGGTAATGTTTTTGTTGTAAATTTGACAGTGAAGTTCTTTCCAAATCTCAACATCCCTAACTGGAAACTGGAAATCCCATATGAATTACTTTTGTCACTTCAAACTCTACAAATATATCTTATAAAACAGTACACACAAATAGGTTTCATTATTATAGGATCATTATTTACTTGTTTGTTTGTTTGTTAAGTCAATCATTCACCAAATATTTGTTTAGTGCCTATGCTGAACATGGTTTTTTCTCAACAAATTACTAGAGCATAGAAATAACTTTCTGTACATCTAAGATTTTATATAAATATACATATATATAAGAGCTATAACAAAAACAAAAATAAGAGCCTCAATATTATTTCTATTATTAAAGCATAGATTTGTATGCACACAATGGTCCATTTCATTCAAACCCATGTCTGATAAACATAATTGTGGGAATTAAGTATAAATTAAATTTTATACATTCATTTATTATAAGTGTTAATAAGGAAAAACTGAGTTCTACTATTACCTAAATGAGCCTTTGAAGAAAGCACCAATAAGAGCTTGTGGATAACTTGAGGGTTGTTAAAATAATAGTTTACATTTACATTCTTAAAATAGATTTGATTCTGGAACAACAAGAAAGATAGTGTTATTTACTGAATGGATCTGTTCCCACTTCAATCACTGATTGCCTTTTATCTGTCATTGACATGATTACTGTACAAAGATTAAACATCCAGTGAGTCAGGATGTAGAGTTAAAAGTCGTGTTACAGAATGGTGTTGTTTAGTATATGGAAGAAGAAAAGGAAATAGGGGGAAGAATACAAAGTCATCTGACATATTTAATCCAGGGAAGTCACGTGAGTAAGTTTAGTTGGAAGGATCCACCAAAAAGCTATTTCCTAACAACTGGTGGAAAGATAAAAGCTTTCCAAAGGCTACTGGGGCACTTCAAATTAAATAAATTTTCCAAAAATAGACTACATGTTGAGAAAAAACAGATACAAGTAATTTTCTCATGTTATTTTATCCTAAATAAATGCCTAACCTTCTTGCTTAAAGGTGACCAAATATTCTCTACCTTACAAGCAAAATCAGGCCTAGGCTCAGTCTATAATCAACTGTCATTTGGTCAAACCAAGAACAGAATGTGACTTTATGTCTGAGCAGTGTATTTAATTCTGTCAGCCTGACTTCTTGGGGTTTTACTCATCAAAAGCTCAGCACATAAACACACTGCCTGCAGCCTTGCATTGATTGTCAGCACAATTAATTGCCAGGAAAACCGCAGCTTTATTAAGTGTAGGGCACTAACCATAAAAACATCACTATTTATAGCACAGAGCATGGCAGGATATCTATACAAATAAAATATAACAATAATAAACAAAAGGCAAGCCTGTAGTTCCACAGAAGAACATCAATGAATTTTTTTTAATGCCAAGCCTCAACAGGATACTCAAGTCTCCCTGAGCATAAGATACTGCAACCTCTACTGAGAAACAAGAGCTTTTTGTGATCTCTGAAATGTGAACAGTGAATGTCGGTCTCTTTAAAACTATTTCTTATAGTTTCAAATCTCTAGTGCCCCTAAGATCGGCTACAGAAATGCTGTCTAGGTAGAAGAGAGAAGAGAAACAACATAGGGTTCAGTTACAGTAGTTCCCCCTCATCCATGGTTCTGCTTTTTATGATTTTAGTTATTGGCGGTCAACTTCAGTCTGAAAACAGGTGAGTACAATAGATATTTTGAGACAGAAAAAGACCACATTCATGTAATTTTTATTACAGTATATTGTTATAATTTTTGTATTTTACTATAAGTTATTGTTGTGATTCTCTTACCGTCATAAATTAAACTTTATCGTAGGTATGCACATACAGGAAAAGCCTAGGATATATAGTGTTTGGTACTGTCCATGGTTTCAGGCATCCAATGGCGGGGGTCATGGAACATATTCCCTGCAGATAAGGGGGGACTGCCTATGTATGAAGTATTGAAGAATGTCCTAGAATTTAATTAGTGGTGGCATTTTAAGAGCAGATACATCTTGATACACCTTGGAAAATATAAACAGTATATATGTGTCATTGAGGAAACTGTAGAATAAAGACTGAATAGTCTTCTTTACTTCTTCAGATTAACGTTTTGAAAAGAAGAGAGTAGGTTTCTATATTATTTCATTTATATAGATATATATCTTTATAGATATTTACTGTAATTTTATAGTGCAATGTTGTCAAAGTCTTAAAGAAGCTAATACACTTTTAAAAAGAGAAGAGTGTAGAGACTAACACATATTGAACAGTGTATGAATTGTTGGAGGACCAACGGTTGCCTTCAATACAACATTGGTTTGTTCCATCACATCAAAATATGTTGATTATTGTGGCTAAAGAGTCTATGCAACAAAGCTTGTTTGCATGAGAACCATTTAAAAATGATATATCCATTCCAACTAAATTAGAAGAAAAATGGTATTCATTTGAATAAACATCCTTTTAAAATTTTTTTTCAGATGTGTGTTGTGAGGCTTAGTGAAGTAATATATACAAGGACATCAATCTTGGCAGCCGTGATGCTGAGAATCAAACCAACCTCATTCTTCTATTGGATCTAATATATTTGCACCTTGTATAACACAAAAAGAAACAGATGACTTCTTAAGGCCACTTAACTGTGAAGTTTAACTAAATTGAAATGTAAACCGATATTTTCTTTATAATGTCTGTATCAGATGTTTTGTTAAGTGCATTATATACTTTAATGCAGACCTTCTAGTTCATGCACAGAAGCACTTTCAAATGTCATTGAGAACAAACCCTAAATTTAACATGAGAAAACTGAGACTTAGGCTAAAATTACCTACTCAGGTTCTCCTACTGGTCGGTGACAGAAGTAGCAAAGAAGTATCCTTATTCCTTTCCTTAAACCCTGTCATACAATAAGCTCCCATTAAGCAACTATCGTACATGATTCCAGGAAAAACAGTAAGAGTAGAGATATTTCAGTGAGGAAACAATGATTTCTAAAATGCAGAATTGAATTGAGTTTCAAAACTTTAAAATATTTGTAACATGTCACAGCACAAACGCAAAACTCCTTAAATACAGAAAACCATATCTTATTTATATCTGTAGTCTTAGCACATGGTACAGGTACAGATACAACATATTTGCAGTTCTTTCCAGTAACCTAGATCTTCACTTATTTATTCATCTTTGCAAAATGAAAAGTTTTCAGTCTCTCACCTCAAAATAAATGTACTAGATAGAGGGTTTCTTTAACAGAATTTGGCATATAATTTTGCTATTACCATTCTACGTGTTGAGAAGGTGGAAGAGATGAGAAGCAGCAGAAATCCCCCAGAGCTCCTGTGAAAGAAGGTTTGCAAATTATTCTCTGTAATCCTAAGTTACTCTCAGTCATCTAAAAGGACAAAACGAAACAAAATGGACCTTTGACAAGACAGAAAAAAGTTGAGACAAAACACCACACACACACACATACACACCATCAGATGTTGAAAATATGATTTTTTAAGTATCTGCACTCTGGACACCTATCTAGTTTTCTATTCAGACAAGGCAAATGCCTGTGGCAACAGTGAAAACACAGTAGGCACAAATACAGGCAAATTCTAAATATAGTCTTATAGTTTCCTTGAAAGATAACGTCTAAATTTTATATAAATTTTATGTACACATACAACACATATTTTTATATAAATTTTATATATACGTACATATATATTTAAAATTTGTTTCTAGCTTTGGAGTCAAGTTCAAGCATGTGACCGTATCCTCATATCTGTATGATCTTGAGAAGATACTAATCACTTTTGTCTTCAGTTTTCTCATTTGCAAATTGTAACTAAGAGTATGTCATAAACCTTTTGTGATAAGTAAAAATAACATATCTAAAATTTTTCACAAAGAGAATACCCAATACATTTTTGTAATCTTCTTGAGAAGATTAACTTTATAAGAGTTAAATTCTCTAGAAGCAGCAAGATTCTCAGGAAGCTATTGATCCTACTGGTTAAATTTAAAACTCTTTCTGAAATGACTACAATGATGGTAAGAAAGGTACTTCAATTAAGTTCAATTAAGAAAGGTACTTCACAACTTACATAAAATTTCTTTTGGTAAAGAAAATATCAGAGCATATTTTAAGATTCTATAAACTGCGGGGAGAACAACATATTTTATGGCTGTCTATATTTTGTCCTTAGGACAGAAAAATAAGATCATATGAATCCTAGGAAGCAATAAGCTCCCAACAGCCATTTCAACAAAGAGCTACTCAAATTCTATGTACAAGACCGTATCCAATAACATATGGAGTGATTTTTATCTGACAACTGTGTCCAGCTTTTCAACACCCATATTCTTATTATTTGAGGAGTATTGTGTTGAGAAACAAGAAGCAAGCAGTGAACTGACATTCCACAAGGAGGCCTTTGTTGTTGCTAAATTTACTCTTAACTAATCTCTTCCTTCTGTAAATTATGGCAGGCAACTATGGAACCAAAACAGAATAAAATGCCGTCACCTTGTAACTGTAATGTTCAGCAGAAATTTATCATAACATATTTAAGAGAAAACATAAACATTTGTTTTGTGGAGCTACTTTGTTATTTCAGAAAGAGAAAACACTTTTTTCAAAATTCAGATACCATATTCGTAGTTCTACCTCTCTTAATGGACTAATTTATGGGACATGTGAAGTTCAAAATATATACAACAGACAGGTGACTCATATTATAACTACATTAAACAAAAGGTACATCTTTATTTGTGGTTATTTGTGGTGTGTGTGTTTTCTGGTTGAATTGATTAATTTATATATTCTAGATATTAGAATATTAGATCTTTGTTGGAGGCATAGTTTGTTAATATTTTCTCCCATTCTGTACTTTATGTGTTTACTCTGTTGATAGTTTCTTTTGCTGTATAGAAGCTCTTCAGTTTAATTAGTTCCCACTTGTCAATTTTTGTTTTTGTTGCGATCACTTCTGAAGACTTAGTCTTTAATTGTATCCCATGGCCAACGTCCAGAATGGTATTTCCTAGGTTTTCTTCTAGAATTTTAATATTGTGAGGACTTACATTTAAATCCTTAATCCATCTTGAGTTAATTTTTGTGTACAGTGAAAGAAAGAAGACCAGTTTTATTCTGCATGTAGCCAGCCAGTTATATCCTTTCTCTGTTGCTTATTTTTGTTGACTGAAGATCAGGTGGTTTTAGATGTGTGGCTTGATTTCTGGGTTCTCTATTCTGTTCCCTTGGTCTATGTGTTTCTGTACCAGCACGATACTGTTTTGCTAACTGTAGCCCTGTAACATAGTTCAAAGTCAGGTAACATGATGCCTCCCGCTTCGTTCTTTTTGCTTAGGATTGCTTTGGCTATTTGGGCTCTTTTTTGGTTCCATATGAATTTTAAAATAGTTTTTTCTAGTTCTGTGAAGAATGTCATTGGTAGTTTGGTGGGAATAGCAGTGTATCTGTAGATTGCTTTGGGCAGTATAGCCATTTTGATATTGATTCTTTCAACTCATGAGCATGAAATGGTTTTTCGTTTGTTTGTGTCATCTATGATTTCTTTCAGCAGTGTTTTTTAGTTCTTGTAGAGATCTTTCAACTCCTTGGTTAGCTGTATCCCTAGTTTTTTGTTTTGTTTTGGTTTGTTTTTATGAGCAGTTATTGTAAATGAGATTGCACTCTTGATTTGACCCTCAGCTTGAACATTATTGGTATATAAAAATGCTACATTTTCTATGTTTTCTATAATTTTTGTACATTGATTTTGTATTGTGAAACTTTACTGAGGTCATTTATCAGTTCTAGGAGCATTTTGGACTGATGTTCCTCAAAAAAGGACACACAAGCAGCCAATAACATAAGGAAAAGTGCCCAACATCACTAAGCATTAGAGAAATGCAAATCAAAACCACAGTGAGATAGCACCTCACACCAGTCAGAATGGCTATTAATAAAAAGTCAACAAATAACAGATGTAGGAGAGGCTGCAGAGAAAAGGGAACACTTACACACTCTTGGTGGGAATGCAAATTAGATCAGCCACTGTGGAAAGCACTTTGGAGATTTCTCAAAGAACTTAAATCAGAACTATCATTCTATCCAGGAATCTCATTATTGGGTATATACCCAAAGGAAATAAATCATCCTACCAAGAAGGTACATGAACTCATGTATTCATCATATCATTTGTTCACAAAAACAAAGACATGGACTCAACCTAAATGCTTATTAATGTTGGGCTGGATGAAGGAAATGTGGCACATATACACCATGGAATACTATGCAGTCATGAAAAAGATTGAAATAATTTCCTTTGAAGCATCAACATGGATGCAGCTGGAGGCCATTATCCTAACTGAATTAACACAAGAACAGAAAACCAAATACCACATGTTCTCACTTATAAGTGGGAACTAAACATTGGGTAAACATGGACATAAAGATGGGAATAATAGGCACTGGAGACTACTAGAGGGCAAAGGGAGGAGGGAAGGCAAAGGTTGAAAAACAACCTATTGGGAACTATGCTCAGTACCTATGTTTTGGGTACCCCAAACCTCAGCATTACACAGTATACCCATGTCACAAAACTACACATGTACCCCCTGAATCTAAAATAAAAGTAGAAAAAATTATTTAAAATGAATAAATACAATTTTTATTTGTCAGCTTAAAAAAATAAAAATAAAAAACTTTTTAAAGACTGGAGGAACTGCTTTCTGAAATCTATGATGAAAACCACATTCTCCTGAATGCTGAAACACAACCAGTTCACACATCTGTTACTCATTTATGCTACTGAACCAGAAGCTAGGTCAGAAGAGTGGAGTTAGAGACACTGGTTTGCTAAGCCTTTCCTTCTTCACTTTTTTCCTCACCACTTCCATCTTCCCAACAAGCAGCTTTTTGACTACTACCAAATGATAGAAAATGTATTAGTTGTGACCAGTACTCAGATTATGTCTGCCAAACATTGCTTATGCACTTTTTTAACATTGTTTTTTAAATTTTTATTTTGTAATCGTTTTATATTTACAGAAAAACTATGAAATAGAGTTCTTATACAACCCACACCAGTTTCTGCTTTTATTACCTTCTAACATTACTATAGCACATTTTTTATAATTAATGAATAAATAATAGAACACTTTAACTAAAGTCCATTATTTTATTCAAGTTTCATTCATTTTTACTCAAAATTGTTTTCTGTTTCAGCATTCCAGCCGGGATATCACAGTATATTCACTAGTCATATATTAGGCTCTTTTTCGTCGTTTCTCAAATTCTCCTTGGTTTTGAATGGCGTTTTGAGGGGTACAGGTTAAGTATTGTGTAGAATGTTCCTCTAAATTGGGATTTGTCTGATGTATTTATTATGATTCAACTGAGATTATTCATTTTGTGAGGAACATCTCAAAGGTAAAGTACCACTTTCCTCACATCCTCATATTATTTCAAGAGGGCAACTGTATTAGTTCGTTTTCACGCTGCTGATAAATACACCCGAAACTGGCCACAAAAAAGGTTTAATTGGACTTACAGTTCCACATGGCTGGGGAGGCCTCAGAATCATGATGGGAGGTGAAAGGCTCTTCTTACATGGCAGCAACAAGAGAAAATGAGGAAGAAGCAAAAGCAGAAACCCCTGATAAACCCATCAGATCTCGTAATACTTATTCATTATCACCAGAATAGCATGGGAAAGAGCAGCCCCCATGATTCAATTACCTCCCCGGGGTCCCTCCCACAACACAGGGGAATTCTGGGAGATACAATTCAAGCTGAGATTTTGGTAGGACACAGCCGAACTATATCAGCATTCTATCAACATTACTGTTAGCATTAAACTTGGTCACCCACATGAGTTAGTGTTTGTCAGGTTTCTGCACTGTAAAGTTACTCTTTCCCTCTTTCCCATACTGTACTCTTTGGAAAGAAGTCACTGTACACAACGCAAACCTGAAAATTGAGGAATTATGCTTTGTATCCTTGAAGGAGGAATATCTACATAAATTGAGATTATTTCTATTTGGAATTATTCTGCATGGGAGATTTTTCCATTATCCCCACTTATGTAATTATTCAATAATTTTTATCAGCATGGGCTCAATTTTTTTTTTACTTTGTGATATAATCCAATATAATTTCATTTATTTTGTTGCTCAAATTTCTCCAAATTTGGCTATTGAGAGCTTTCTCAATTATGGCCCTTTGACATGCCCCACGATTGTTTGTTTTTCTTTTTTTCTGTTTTTGTTTTTGTTGTTGTTGTTGTTGTTTAGCACCTTCTTACTTTCTGGCATTGCTGTATGTTCCAGGTTCATGTTATATATTTTCTGCCACAGTTCTAGTATCAACCATTTTTCCAAGGAACCTTGGTTCCTTTCATTAGGGAGTGGTAGCAGAAAACAAGATCTCGATGCTATTAGAAGTCATTGCTCCTAGGCCCTCTCAGCTGACAGAGAGAGGAAGTAATTATCTGCTACATATAGCTATAAATATTTCTATATATGACTATCTGTATCTGTGATAAGCTGAATATTAATTCATAAGATATCTCCAACTCTAATCTATTACTACATAGATCATTCTGGCCTCCTTCTCTATCTGTAATCAATAGTGAAAAATCCGGCTGCCACCATCAGACATGCATTTACTTATTGGCACAATTCCAGCATACATGAATAGTGGTATCAGCATTGTTAATCCATACCACTAAGGGAAACAACTAGCATAGAGTGCTTCTATAAAGCTTCTTTCACCTTTGCTCTTACAGATCCACTCATTTTCAGTTACTGAGATCAGAAGCTTTCCTATACTCTCTTCATTAAGGACATTTTATACATTGAAACACAGATCGTGTTGTTTCAAGCTATATTCTATCCTGGGATACCCAACTTCCTAAATGTATTTTTTATATTTTCATACATTAGGGTTCACTCTTTGTGCTGTAAAGTTTTATCAGTTTTGAAAAATATATAGTGTCATGTATCCATCATTACAATATCATACAAAGACAATTCGCTGCTCCAAAAAAATTCCCATTTCTTCGCCCGTTCAACCCTCAACCAACTTCCCACATACTTGTCAACCACTAACATTTTTCTCATCTCATAGTTTTGCCTTTTCAGAACGTCATATAATTGGAATCATAGAGTTTGTTAACTTTTTGAGCTGTTTTATTTCACTTAGCAACATACATGTAAGGATTATCCATATTCATGTGGCTTGATGCCTTATTTCTTTTCAAAGTTTTTTTTTGTTTGTTATAATTGCTATAATAAAATGCCATATATAAGCAGGTTATAAACAACAGAAATTTTAATTTTTAATTTTTGTGAGTACATAGTAGGTATATATATTATAGGATACATGAGATATTTTCATACAGGTATTGAATACATAATAATCACATCATGGGAAATGGCATATCTATCCCTTCAAGCATTTATCTTTTGGGTTACCAACAGCCCAGTTATATTCTTTTAGTTATTGTAAAATATACGATTAAGTTATTATTGACTACAATCATCCTCTTGTGCTATTAAGTACTAGATATTATTCATTCTTTCTATCTTTTTGTAGCCATTGGCCATCTTCAGTTCCCCCTACACCACCCCACTACCCTTCCCAGTCTCTGGTAACCATCCTTTTACTTTCTATGTCCATCAGTTCAATTGTTTTGATTTTATATCCCACAAATAAGTGAGAAAATGCAATATTTGTTTTTCTGTGCCTAGCTTATTTCACTTAACATAAAGATCTCCTGTTCCATCCATGTTATCGCAAATGACTGTATCTCATTTTTTATGGCTGAATAATACTCCATAGTGTGTATGTACCACACTTTCTTTATCCATTCATCTGTTGATGGACACTTAGGTTGCTTCCAAATATGGGCTATTGTGAATAGTGCCACAATAAATATGGGAGTGCAGATATCTCTTCCTTTCTTTGGGTATATATACAGGAGTGGGATTGCTAGATCATATGGTAGCTCTATTTTTAGTTTTTTGAGGAACCTCCAAACTGTTCCCCATAGTAGTCATACTAATTTACATTCCCACCAGCAGTGTACAAGAATTCCCTTTTCTCCACATTCTCACCAGCATTTGTTATTGCCTGTCTTTTGGATAAAAGCCATATTAACTGGGGTGAAATGATATTTCATAGTAGTTTTGATTTGCATTTCTCTGATGATCAATGATGTTGAGCAACTTTCCATATGCCTGTTTATCATTTGTAGGTCTTCTTTTGAGAAATGTCTATTCAAATCTTTTGTCCATTTTTTGATCTATTTGATTATTAGATTTTTTCCTATAGAGTTGTTTAAGCTCCTTATATATCCTGGCTATTAATCCCTTGTCAGATGTTTGCAAATATTTTCTTCCATTCTGTGGGCTGTCCCTTCATTTTGTTGATCATTACTTTTGCTGTGCAGGACCTTTTTAACTTGACATGATCAATAACAGAAATGTATTTCTCACAATCCTTGGACTGGAAAGTTCAAGATAAAGGGGCTGGCAGAGTCAGCATCTGGTAAGGGCCCATTTCCTGGTGCATAGAAGCCTGATTTTTGCTGGGTCCTCACATGGCAGAAGAGATGAGGGAGAGCTGTCAGGCCTCTTTATTAAGGGCACTAATCTCACTCCTTAGGGCTCTGCCTTTCATGATCTAATCCTCTCCAAAGCCCCATCTTTTAATACCATTACCTTGGGGGTCAGGATTTCAATATTTAAATTGTGAAGATATATAAATTTTCAGACCATAGCAATTGCTGAACAATATTCCTTTGTATGGCTGTACCACAGTTTATTTACCAATCACATATTGAAAGATATCTTTGTTGCTTCCAGTTTTGATGATTATGAATAAAATTGCTATAAATATTTGTGTGCTGGTTATTGGGTAGACATAATTTTTTCAAAGTACCTGTGTGGACATATATTTTTAACTCATTTGGATAAACACCAAGAGCATGATTGTTGAATTATATAGTAAAAGTATGTTTATTTTTGTAAGAAAACTGGCAGCTGTCTTCCAAAGTGACTGTATAATTTTGCATGCCTGCCAACAATGAAGGAGAGCTCCTGTTGCTCCATATCCTTGCCAAAATTTGGTATTTTCAGTGTTTTAGATTTTGGCCATTCTAATGGTACATATGGTATCTCATTGTTGTTTAAACTTACAATTCCCTCATGATATAGGATATTGTGCATCCTTTCACATGGGTTATTTTTATCTGCATATCTTTGGTAAGGTGCCTGTTCAGATCTTTTTCCCATTTTTAAATTAGGTTGTACCTTTTCTTATTAGTGAGTTTTACCTTGACTGATTTTTGAATATTTAATTAACCTTGTATATCTGGAATAAATCCCACATGGCTCTGCTGTAAAATTTTTGGTATATATATATATATATATATATTTTGGATTCAATTTGCTAATATTTTGTTTAGGATTTTCATATCTATATTCATAAGAGATGTTGGTCTGCAGTTTTTCTTTCTTGTAATCTACTTATTTGGTATCAGTATTAGGTTATTACTGGATTCCTAGAATAAATTTGAAAGTGTTCCTCGTTTCTATTTTCTGAAAGATATTATGGAGAATTGGTATCATTTATTTCTTTAATATTTGGTTGAAATCACTAGCGAAACCATCCAGGACTGGTGCATTCTTTTTTAGAAGGCTACTAATTATTGATTAGTTTCCTTTTTAAAAATAACTTCAACTTTTATTTTACATTCATGGGGTACATTTGCAGGTTTGTTACATGGGTATATTATTGCATGACACTGAGGTCTGAGGTACAAATGATTTTGTCGTCCAGGTAGTGAACATAGTACCCAAATAATTTCTTTAAAAGATACGGTCCTATTCTTATTATCTTTTTCTCCTTGTATGAATTGTGGTAGTTTACGTATTTCAAGAAGTTGGTTTATTTCATCTGAGTTATCAAATAGTAGGCATAGGGCTGTTTAAAATATTTCTTTATCATCATTTTGATGCTCATGGGTTTAGTAATAATGACTCATTTATTATATTTGTAATATGTATTCTCTCTCTTCCATTTTCTCTTCTTTCTTTCTCTCTTTTTCCTCCATTAATCCTGTTTGAGATAATGGTTTATTTTATGTGTCATCTTGATTGACTCATGGTGCCCAGATATTTGGTCAGGCATTATGCTATGTTTCTGTGAGGCTAGTTTTGATGAGATTTACATTATAATTGATGGATTTGAGTAAAGTAAATTGTCCATCACAATGTGGGTGGGCCTCAGCCAATCAGTTGATGGCCTGAATAGAACAAAAGCCCAACCTCCTCTGAAACAAAGGGATGTTTCAGGAGATAGCCTTCAGATGTCATCTACAACATAGGCTCTCTGGGGTTCTACAGCAGGAGACTTAAACTGTAACCCTTTCCTAAGTCTCAATCCAGCCTTCTGGTTCCCCTAAATCAGATTTTCGACTTGCCATAAAGCATCCAAAATTGTGGAAGCCAATTCTTCAGAATAAATACCTACATATATACATATTATATAGGTTCTATTTCTCTGGAAAATCCTAATACAGAAGTTTATACTTATTGATATTTTTAAAGAGCCAGTTTTCGGTTTTACTGCTTTTCTCTATTGATTTCTGTTTTCAATTTTATTGATTTCTGCTTTAACTTTTATCATTTCTATTCTTCCTCTTGCTTTAGAATTGAATTGCTCTTTTTTGTCTAGTTCGCTTTTGTTGAAATTTGGTCTTGCTATGTGTGTGTGTGTGTGTATGTGTGTGTATTTATACATACATGCATATATACACACATATGTATGTGTACACATATATACAGACATATGCTTATGTTTTCCTCTAAGCACTGCTTTTATTTCATCCCATACATTTTTATAAGCTATATTTTGATTTTCTTTAGTAAAAAGTATTTTTAAAATTCTCTTGATTTTTTTCTTTGACTCATGTATTATTTACAAGTGCATGGTTTAATTTCCAAACATCTGGGTATTTTCCAGCTATGTGTCTACTGTTAAGTTCTAGTTTATTTCAGTTATGGTCTGAGTATATAGCTTGTTTAATTTATTTTCTTTTAAATTTGTTAAAGTTTATGTTATCCCCCAAAATGTTGTCTGTCTTGGTGAATGTTCCATATAGGCTTGAAAAAACCATGTACTCTGATGTTTGTTGGAATATTGTAATAAACATTAACTACATTAAGTTCATTGATGGTTCTCTTTAGGTCAACTAGTTCTCTACTGAATTTTTGCTTCCTTGATCTGTCAATTATTGAAAGAGGGATATTAAAGTCTCCCACTATAATAGTGAATTTTTTATGTTTCCCCAATCAATTTTATCAATTTTTACCTCACCTGTGTTAATGCTTGTATTAGTCCATTTTCATGCTGCTGATAAAGACATATCCAAGACTGGGTAATTAACAAAAGAAAGAGGTTTCATTGGACTTACAGTTCCATGTGGATGGGGAAGCCTACAATCATAGTGGAAGGTGAATGGCACGTCTCACATGGCGGCAGACAAGAGAAGAGAGCTGTGCGGGGAACTCTCCCCTTATATAATTAACAGCACAAGAAAGACTCGCCCCCATGATTCAGTTACTTCCCACCAGGTCCCTCCCACAACATATGGAAATTCAAGATGGTATTTGGGTGGGACAGCCAAAGCATATCAATGCTCTATTATTAAGTACTTGCATGTTTCGAATTATCATGTCATCTTGGGGAATTAAGTCCTTTACAATTAAGTAATGACTTTATTTAACTTTGATAATTTTCCTTATTTTGAAGTCTATTTTGAAGTCAATTTAGCTACTTCAGCTTTCTTGTATTAGTGTTAGCATAATATATCTTTCTTTATTGTTTTACACTTTTAACCTATCTGGTCTGTATATATATTTGGTGGGTTCCTTATAGGCAACATATAGTTGGGTTTTTCTTTTTTTCAATCCAACAAGATAGTTTTTATCTTTAAATTTGTATACTCTAACCATTATATTTAAAGTGATTGTGAACATAATTGGATTAATATATACTATGTTTGTAACTATTTTCTGTTTGTTGCACTTGCCGCTGATTCTTCTTTTCCCATTTTCCACTTTTTTAGAATTATATAGAACTTCACTGATCTCTTCCCTAAATTTATAAATTATACTTATTTTTAAATGTGCTTCAGAGTTTGTCTAGAATTACCCATATACACATTTAAGTAATCTAAATCCACATAAAAAGAACACTATATTGCCTTATGTGTCATACTCTTTCATGTGTCTTAAAATAGAATATTCCTAATTCTTCCATCCCTTCCTTACTTTCATAATTTCTGTTGAATACTTCCTTTATTCCTCTACCCTCTATTTTCTATTTTCTCTGCTTTGCTTGAATTCAGAAGGCATAGGCTTCTAATACTAACACTGAGGTGCTACTTACTGAATTATGCAAACGGATATTTGAATTCATAGTAAAAATATAAATAGTTCAAGAAGTTGGATGTTGTTTAATCTTAATCAAGAAACCAATAACTTAGGGAATCGAAGGGGTGTCGAAGTTTGCTCTCAGGGCCCTTATGTATCTTTAGGATGTTTGTTACTGGATAGGCTTTTTATTAATACCTGCACTGAGAGCACTACATGGGTTTCCAACACAGCACTGCTGACTCACACCTGACTTTGTATGTGGTAACAGACTGAGAAGCCTACCTCAGTTTCCATAGCTCAACAGTTTCCATAGCTCATCACACACTTTGAAGGGCTCAAACACACCACAAGCATTTGAATATGTGAGAATTTGTGGTGTAATTACCTCTTTGACAAATGTTCAGTATCTTTATTAAGGGTACTGACTGGGAACATGATAGAGATCTAACACACTGCAGTGAAATCTGTTCCCTTCCAAGACACCTGGTTTATCTCTACTCATTTTTATTTTTGAAATGAAATGTTCCTGACAACCAGGAAATATGTGTACTTCGTCTCACGCACCTAAAACTTCTCTCTTTTTCTTTTCTCTTCCATCTCCTTCTTATCAGTCTCCTTCTCCCAAACAGGCTTGAGAAATGTAAACGTAAGAGAAATTATGCTGCAAGCTTGTTCTTCCTAAAAGAACAGCTTTTAATTAAATTAGAAAAAAAATACCACCACAGGCAACACTTAAACCAACAAGGAATGCATTCTGTTAATCTTTGCAGAAAGGCGCTGTACACTGCGCTTAATTTAATTAGGTAGAGAAAAGGCCTGTTCCGTCCTAGGGGGTTTGCCAATGTCCTTTTAAATTGAGGACACAGCATTTATATAAAGTCATTTTAATATCAGGCAATACATTTCTAAACAGTAATTTAAAAATATTACTTGCTATTATTAAATGATACTTTGTTGCAACTTCTTACTTGAGGAGACAACTTTCATTTCACAGAGAAATTTCACCCACCAACAGGCCTTTTGCTCCCCTCCGGTAATTTATTGACTCTGAAAGTGTTAAATAATTAGGACTAAGTTCTCTGGAAAACAGCGGCACAAGAGAAATACATGTCAAACCTATATTACACTGGCTAATGTATTTGGATTATGTTTCACTTCTGGGCCATAGTAGTGAGTGATAACAAATAACTTTTTATATTAAAAATTATATTACAGTTGAGAAGTAGGTTATATTGGGAGGTTACTCCCAGCAGTACAGACACATTAAGGAAAACTTTAGAATATTTTAGTTCCTGTTTTTTTTTTAATTCCAAATCTTTCTCTTTGACACTTAAAAAAATCTTCACTGATGATTTTTACCCCTTTGGATCACCTCAAGAAGCTAGACAGGTTATCAATCTGTCATGTTCACAAATGATAATAGAAAATCATCTAGGGATCACATTGGGTAGCCAGAAATAAGCAACTAGAGTTCAATGAGCAAGTTGGATACTAAGAAATGTTTCATTTTATGCAGTTTTTTCTTTATTTTATCCAGAATCTCAAAAACACTGTTGAAGTGTTCCCAGAGAGCATTATATAGTAAATCAAAATGAAGGTCTATTTTCTAATTCCTTGGATTTTATTCAGGAATTTATCTATTCATGAGAGTTGTTGAGTGCCTAATTAAGGGTACACAGAAGCCTAGGTGAAAATGATAACCCATTGGATTAGTCAAACCCAGTCTCTAACAGCATAAAGCTTAGGATTTATCGGTCTTAGGAGATGTTTCTGTCTGTGGTTTCAGGTTTAAGAAGTGGTTGGAGCAGTTTTCGAGCAATGCCACTCTATGAATAAGGGGTTGACTGGAGATATGCTTATCCAATTATTAGTTATATATCAGTACAACAAAACACTTTTCCAATTATGCGAATGAGATATTGAAGAAATTAATCCACAACAAGTGGCAAAAATTCACTTTGAGCAATAGCTAGTAAGCATCTAATTTTTGGTTCTAGTCTGAGAATTCAAGTCGACCTCAAATTTAAAATTGCTGTTTAGGGACTTACTAAAGAGTCCATTTTCAGACAGAATGTTTTTTGGCATTCATTTGCATAGAGACTTATATAATTGGTCTAAATTCATCCCACTATTTATTCAAGAAGAATTCATTAAGTGCTCAGCACAGTGTCAGGACAAGTGGAAGTCTCAACAAATGCTGGGTATCCAAATTACACAGAAGATACTACATCAGGGTTAGGAACACAGGGTTTGCTGCCAGGTAGACATGGATTTCAGTCCTAGTTTTGTCACTCACTGGTTGAAGTATCTTAAGCTTCTTACTTAAACTCAGATTATTCATGTTTAAAATAATAATGACAGCTGTCCAGAGTTGTTGTAGTAAGGATTACATCTTAATATAACCCAAAATATTTGTTACTGCGCTTACACATAGTGACTACCAAAAAAATGTTGGATATTGTTGTATTTGGTAACAAGCCTTCAAAATTATTTTGCAGTCCTTGATGACTTAGATGAAATGCATTTGCACCTGCCTCAAATGATTTTAAAAAAGAGAAAGTGTATCATCATAACTAAAATTAATCTAGAAATAGACTAATTACAAAAGTTGTGATTAGGGATTTAACAACATTTTCAATGACCTACGTTCTCCCCATCCTTTTTGTTCTGCCATGCACAACATTAACTGTTGTTCCCAGATTTGTGCACTCATGATCATAAGGTGGCTGCCACAGCTCTGCCTCCATATTTTCACAGGGCATTATCTAATGGCCAAAAGTGGGAAAGAGAGTGTCAAGAAGTGTAAAAGGTCTGAGATTTGACACTACTTGGAGGTTATCAAATTAGCCTGCTAGCTTCATGGATGTTGACAGAAGACATGAGACCTCTGAGTAAACCAGAGATGAACAGTCTATTACTCATAACAAAAACAATGGCCACAGTATCATCACTTTTTGAACAATTTATCAAAGCTACAATTCTCACAAGGAAATGTGACAAGGGTCTGGTAATGCCTGCATGCTTGGCAGATTGTTTTCACAGGAGAGGAATTCTGATATTAGGGTATTATAGTCTTTTATAATGGACTTTAAGCAATCCACTTGACTTTTGTGTTGGAGGGGGATATTATCTTTGTTTTTCTGGGCAGTAAACAAACATGTCCTTTGCTCCAAAACTGTCTCTAACTTCAAAGGCCGTTAACTATACAAACTCCTTAAAAGAGTTTGGAATAAAAAGGCAGTGAGTACAGAACACAAGAACCCCTATGCAGAGCATATCTCATCAAGTCCCTTATTAAAAATAACAAGAGCTTTCTCAGAAATTTCCCAAATTTATTTGTTTCATTCTATATATTTGGGTCTCATTTGCATTTTTAGTTCTAACACTAGAAAGGAAAATAGGAGTGCTTGATTGATTTTTATTAAGCAAGATGTAACTCCTAGGACTAAGGAGGAACCAGCCTCCCATATGGCACTTCAGCTCCCCCACATCTGAAAAAGGGACATTGGAGTTTTTCTTAAAAAGAGAAAATAGAGGCTGGGCACAGTGGCTTACGCCTATAATCCCAGCACATTGGGAGGCCGAGGTGGGCGGATCACGAGGTCAGGAGTTCCAGACCAGCCTGGCCAACATGGCGAAACCCCATCTCTACTAAAAATACAAAAATTAGCCAGCCATGGTGGCGGGCGCCTGTTGTCCCAGCTGCTCTGGAGGCTGAGGCAGGAGAATCGCTTAAACCCAGGAGAAGAGGTTGCAGTGAGCCAAGATCACTCCATTGCACTCCAGCCTGGCCGACAGAACGAGACTCCATCTCAAAAAAAAAAAAGGGGGGGGGGGAGGAAACAGAGAATTATTATTAGGCAATTAACCAACCAAACAGGGTTTGCCATACATGTGTGTGTGTGTCTGTGTCTTTACTAAATGACTTCAGTCAGACACAAAAGTATGGCAGATATAGGCAAGACTGCATGCCTATATCAAAACATCCCATGTACCCCATAAATATATACACCTGCCATGTACCCACAAAAGTAAAAAGTAAAAATTTTAAAAAATACTCTGCCTCCACTTCTGCTTCCACTTTTGGTCCCTACCAATTCTGCTGCTTTTTCTGACTATGCATCTTCTTTTTAAAAAATTGTGGCGATAAGTACATAACATAAAATTTACCCTCTTAACCATTTTAAAATGTACAGTTCAGTAGTGTTAATGTGAATATATATTTACATTGTTGTAAAACAGATCTCCAGAAATTTTTCATCTTAGAAAACTGAAACTCTGTAGCCATTAAACAATAACACCCTTTCCTCTCCTCTCCCTAGCCCCTGACAACCACCATTCTAGTTTTTTTCTCTACAAATGTGACTACTTTAGATACTTCTTATAAATGGGATCATACATTTGGTTTTTTGTTTGTTTGTTTGTTTTTGAGGCGGAGTTTCGCTCTTGTTGCCCAGGCTGGAGTGCAATGGCACAATCTCGGCTCACCACAACCTCCACCTCCCTGCTTCAAGTGATTCTCCTGCCTCAGCCTCCCAAGTAGCTGGGATTATAGGCATGCACCATTGTGCCAGGCTAATTTTGTATTTTTAGTAGAGATGGGGTTTCTCTAGGTTGGTCAGGCTGGTCTCGAACTCCTGACTTCAGGTGATCCACCCACTTCGCCCTCCCAAAGTGCTGGGATTACAGGCATGAGCCACCTCATCCAGCCCATACATTCCTGTTTTTTTGTTTTGTTTTGTTTTGTTTTGTTTTGTTTTTCTGTTTTTTCTGTTTTTTTGTTTTTGTGGCTGGCTTTTTAACTTAATGTAATGGCCTCAAGTTTTATCCGTGCTGTAGCATGTAACATGATTTTCCTTCTTTATAAGGCTGAATAATATTCCATGTTATGTTTATACTACATTTTGTTTATTCATTCTTCCATCAGTGATTATTTGGGTTGCTTTTATCACTTGGCTATTGTGAATAATACTGCTATGAACATGGGTGTGCAAATATTTCTTCAAGACCCTGCTTTCAATTGTTTCAGCTATATACCCAGAAGTGAGGTTGCTAGATTATATGGTAGTTCTAGTTATAGTATAGTTACATAAAATAATGTGTAATTTTTTGAGGAACTGCCATAATGTTTTCCATAGTGGTTGCATCATTTTATAATCCCACCAATTGTACATAAGAGTTCCAGTCCTGACTAAAGTCAGGTGTCACACACACACACACACACACACACAGATAATGAATCAGATAATACATACATTGAATATATATTATGGTAACTGACTCACAGTAGGGGCTTTAGTTATTAATTAGCATGTAATTTTTAAAACTTTATAATAAAGGAAGTTTCTGTTGGGATACTCTTCTAAGAAAGATCATAGAGTATTCATTATATTGCCTCCTTTTCATTTTTTTGTTCACTAATAATTATTTTCCAAAAGTGTATATTACTACTAAACGTCTGAGAAAGCAATATTTAATATAGCTACTGTGAATCATATACTATCTTTGTCATACACTTGGTGCTTTATTTATAACCTCAAGTGTTTTTGTGGTAAGATCAAAAGGACAGCACCTTGGATTAGCCCATGTTTCCATGTAGGTGTCAATAAGGAAACTACCTCAGGAGTTCTAAAATTTCACTTATAAGCAATAAATTTGTGTTGTCTGTGCATAAAAGATGCCTTAAGTGGAATATTTCTGTTATTGCAGAAAGTGTTGAACACACTATCTTGGCTATTCCATATGCAGAAAATAAAGAATTGCCCATGTGAAAGAATCAGTTAGAAGCCACCCTATGGCCTAGACAATTATGCTATTGAAAAGTTGGACAAAAATTATATAGTACATGCAAGTTAATAGACCCTTTTCATATTTTTTCTTTCTCTGTAAACTTACTGAGAAACCATGATCAAGAAGCCATTCTGATTTGGGGACTGTTACTTCTGATTGTGGTGAGTGCTCCAGATGATTTAAACTATAATTCAATCTCAAGTTCCTGCTAGGACAATCATAGGCCTGTGCAGATTCTCTAATAGTATTTCTTCCTACAATACACATAATCATTCATTCCATAGACATACAATGAAAGTTCATTATGTCTAGTGGATACAAAAATGAATGAGACATAGTTTCTGATCTCAAGGGCATTCACACAGGAAACTTCAGTTAAATATTATTCTTTCCATAATAAAAGAATACACAGGATGCAGGAAGGGGATTTAACTGCTGGAGGGTCAAGGAACATCCCTAAAGTGTGCTTTCACTCAAAGTCTAAGTCAGTGAGGTCAAAGACAAAGATAAATCTTCCAGTACAGAATATCATGAACAAAAGCAATGGAGGCTTGAAAAAATATGGGCTAGGCCTCATCACTTAGGGACTGCTATGGTGGTTCCCTGTGGAAATGTAGAAATAGAGGAAACAAATTTTCCCTTTAAGGGTCAAACTGTAAAGTGAAAACATAGAGTGCCATATATAGGCAAAGTATACAAGGAAAACTGGATGACTTTCAAGAACAAACTGCCTGTACTTTGCTTGAAATAATAAGTATACACAATGAAAGAGAAGGGGTTTTAGTCTGCCCTGGAAATAAAAGATAAAGGAGAAGCAAAGGAAATTTTGACAGGCACAGTAGTTCTTTAGGTACTGTGGACTTTAGGAATTCCAGTCCCCTTGAAAAGTAGTGGTAAACTTAATGTAATGCCACTGAGCATCCAATTCTCTTCATTCCCCTTGCTTGATTCCATTTCTAGCAAACAGTCTGCTGACCCTGATTTAGCTTCACATAGAGATTTGCCTAAAATGATGGACGGCACTAATCTTGCCAGCCTCAGGTTTTCTATTCCACTTATGAATGAACATGCATCAGATCACATATTAAGATAATACCTTCCACAAAAGAGAATATGCCAATCATGCCAGGTGTAGTTCTCTCATCCTTGTATTGAATATGTTACTCATATGAAATTATTCCATTGCTATTTTTATTAAAATGGTTTCATTTTAATAGAATAAGGTGATATAATCTTTATACCATCTTGTCAAACTTCCCATTTACCCTCACTTAATAGTTAGGACCACTAATTTTTTGTATATAGTTTTCATATAGTTATGTTTATATATAGTCAGTGTCCCTTAATGATGAGGATACATTCTGAGAAATGTAATGTCAGGTAATTTGATCATTGTGCAAACATTGCAGAGTCTGCTTACACAAATCTAGATGGTGTCACCTACTACACACCTAGACCATGTGGTATAGTTTATTGCCCTTTGGCTACAAACCTGTTCAGCATGTGACTGTATTGAATACTATCAGCAACTATAACACAATGGTAAGTAATTGTGTATCTAAACATAGAAGAGGTACGGTAAAAATATGGTATTGTAATTGTATAGATCACTATTGGAGATGTGGTCTATCGTTGACCAAAACATCATTACATAGCACATAAGTGCAAATGTATATTATTTTTATATATGTACATATATAGTTTTGCATAAAATTATTGTAAATTTTTCTAATATTTACATTTTATCTAGATAAAATCATACGAGAAACTCATTCTATATGATATAGAACAGTGGTCCCCAATCTCTGGGCCTTGGTCTGGTACCAGTCTGTGGCCTGTTAGGAACCAGGCCGCAAAGCAGGAGGTGAGCAGCAGAAGAGCCAGCAAGCATTACTGCCTGAGCTCCGCCTTCTGTCAGATCAGCAACTGCGCTAGATTCTCATAGGATCATGGACCCTATTGTGAATTGCGCATATGAGGAATCTAATAGGCTATGTGTTCCTTATGAAAATCTAACTAATTCCTGATGATCTGAGGTGGAACAGTTTCACCCCAAACCATTCCCCTAAACCCAGGTCCGTGGAAAAATTGTCTCTCATGAAACTGGTCTCTGAAGGTTAGGGACCACTGATATACATTTTACATAAATAAAATCATACGTGAAATAAGGGTGGATTATTTAAAGAAAGGGTATGTAACAGTATTATCAGAGAATGGGAGAACTAGTTTAGAAGAGAAACAAAATCAGGCAAAGCAGTAATAAGAGCTCATTTAAAATGCAAGATCAAAAATTTTAAATATACCAGCTATTCAGTTGTGTATTTTTTTCAGCTATGATCTGTTGTCACCAGTGACCATCAAATGCAGCTGTGCATGTGCAGATACTTACATTCCCATACACGGCATAGGCTCATCTAGGTTTGAGCTTTTCAAACAGAATTCCTGAGAGGTAGTCAGGAGCAAGGGTAACAGAGGTTTTTCAAAGGAATACTCATTATAAACCATAGAATCTGGGCCAGCAGAAAAGGATTATGAGGCTTATTCAACTGAAAACTACTGTTTAGATGGGGAAGAAGGGGTTATCAATGAGGTGAATGTCTCAATAGGAACGATAGTAATGGGAAGAATTTAAGCAAATGAGCAGTAAGGACAGGACATTGCAGTTGGGAGTGGCTGTTTGCATTTGAGAAACCCAAAATAATGTAATTTAGGTAAATGACAAGGTCCAAGGTAACAATATGGAAAGAAGTGAATATTGAAGGCTACCAAACATGTGAGGAGATAGAAGTGCAGAAGTGCAATGCCTGGAGGTATTTTTTTTTTTCCAAATTGTATTTTAGGTTAAGCGGGTACATATGCAGATTTGTTTCATGAGTAAATTGTGTGCCACGGGGTTTGGTGTACAGATTATTTAATCACACAAGTAATAAGCATAGTACCTCATGGGTAGTTTTAAATTCTTGCCCTGTGCCTACCTACACCCACAAGTAGGCCCCGATGTCTGTTGTTCCCTTCTTTGTGTCCGTGTGTATTGAGTGTTTAGCCCCAACTTGTAAGTAAGAACATGTGATATTTGGTTTTCTATGTCCTGCATTAGTTCACTCAGGATAATGGCCTCCAGCTCCATTTATGTCGCTACAAGGACATGATTTCATTATTTTCCTGGCTGAGTAGTATTTTATAATGTATACATAACACATTTTTTTTAATCCATTCTACTGCTGATGGGCACCTAGGTTGATTCCCTGTCTTTGCTTTTGTGAATGTTGCTGCAATTAACATATGAGTGAATGTGTCTTTATAGTAGAATGATTTATATTCCTTTGGTTACATACCCAGTAATGGGATTGCAGCATTGAATGGTATTCCTGTTTTAAATTCTTTGAAAAACCTCCAAATTGCTTTCCAGAGTGGCCTAACTAAATTTACACTCACTCCCACCAGCAGTGCGTAAGCATTCCGTTTTCTCTGCCACCTCACCAGCCTCTGTTGTTTTTTGGTTTTTTAATAATAGCCGTTCTGACTGCTGTGAGATGGTATCTCATTATGGTTTTGATTTGTATTTCTCTAATGATTAGTGATGTTGAGTATTTTTTCACGTTTATTGGCTCCATGTATGACTTCTTTTGAGAAGTGTCTGTTCATGTCTTTTGCCCATTTTTTAAATTGGGTTGTTTGCTATTTGCTTGTTTATTTGTTTAAGTTTCTTACAGAAACACTGGATATTAGACAATTGTTAGATGCATAGTTGGCAAAATTTTTCTCCCATTCTGTAGATTGTCTGTTTGCTCTGTTGATAGTTTCTTCTGCTGTGTAGAGTTCTTTAGATTAACTGGATCTCACCTGTCAATTTTTGTTTTTGCTGCAATTGCTTTTGGAATCTTCATTACAAAATTTTTGCCAGGGCTTATTTCCAGAGTGGTGTTTCCTAGGTTTACTTCTAGAGTTTTCATAGTTTTAGATTTTACATTTAAGTCTTTGATCAATCTTGAATTGGTGAAAATTTTTATGTATGGTGAAAGGAAGGGATCCAGTTTCAATCTTCTGCATATGGCTAGCCAGATATGCCAGCACCATTTATTGAATAGAAAGTTCTTTCTCCATTGCTTGTTATTGTCAACTCTGTCAAAAATCAGATAATTGTAGGTGTGCAGCTTTATTTCCATATTCTCTAACCTGTTCCATTGATCTCTGTGTCTGTTCTTGTACCAGCGCCATGCTGTTTTGGTTTTGCTTGCCTTGTATTATAGTTTGAAGTCAGGTAGTAAGATTCCTCCAGCTTTGTTCTTTTTGCTTAGAATTGTTTTGATTATTTGAGCTCTTTTTTGGTTCTATATGAAGTTTATAATTGTTATTTCTGATTCTGTAAAAAAACGTCCTTGGTAGTTTGAAAGGAATAGCATTGAATCTGTAAATTCCTTTGGGCAGTATGGACATGTTAACAATATTGTCTCTTCTTATCCATGAGCATGAAATGATTTCCATTTGTTTGGCTTATCTGTGATTTTTTTCAGCCATGCTTTGCAGTTTTCATTGTAGAATTCTTTCACCTACCTAGTTAGCTGTATTCCTAAGTATTTTATTCTTTTTGTGGCTATTGTGAATGAGACTGTGTTCTTGATTTGGCTCTCAGCTTGGATGTCATTGGTATATAGAAATGCTACTGATTTTTGTACATTGATTTTTACATCCTGAAACTTTGCTGAAATTGTTAATTAGATCTAGGAGGCTTTGGGCAGAGATTATAGAATTTTCTAGGTATAGAATCCTATTGTCTGCAAAAAGACATAGTTTGACCTCCTCTCTTCCTATTTGGATGCCTTTTATTGCTTTCTCTTGCCTGATTGCTTTGACAAGGACTTCCAGTACAATGTTGAATAGGAGTGGTGAGAGTGAGCATCCTTTTCTTGTTCTGGTTCTCAAAGGGACTACTTCCAGCTTTAGCCCATTCAGTATGATGTCGTGTATGCATTTGTCAGGTATGGCTCTTATTTTAAGTTATGTTCCTTTGATGCCTATTTTATTGAGGCTTTTAATATGAAGGAGTGTTGAATTTATCAAAAGCTTTTTCTGCATCTATTGAGATGATCATGTAGTATTTGTCTTTAGTTCTGTTGATGTGATGAATCACATTTATTGATTTGCATGTTAAACCAATCTTGCATCCCAAAAATAAGGCCTGCTTGATCTTGGCAGATTAGCTTTTTGATATGCTGTTAAATTCTATTTGCTGATATTTTGTTGAGGATTTTTACACCTGTGTTCATCAGTGATATTGGCCTGAAGTTTTTTTATTGCTGCTGTGTCTCTACCAGACTTTGGTATCAGAATGATTCTGACCTCCTAGAATGAGTTAGGGAGAAGTCCCTCCTCCTTCATTTATTGGAATAGTTTCAGTAGGATTTGTACCAGCTCCTTTTTACACGTCTGGTAGAATTCAGCTGCAAATCCATCTATTCCAGGGCTTTTTCTGGTTGGGAAGTGTTTTCAAATTACTGATTCCATTTTGAAACTCATTGTTGGTCTGTTCAGGGATTCATTTTCTTCCTGGTTTAATCTTGGGGTGTTGTATGTTTCTAGGAATTTATCCATTTCTTCTAGGGTTTCTAGTTCTGCATGGGTGTTTATAATAGTCTCTGAGGGTTTTTTGTATTTTTATGTGGTCAGTGGTAATTTCTCCTTTGTCATTTCTAATTGTGCCTATTTGGATCACCTCTTTTTTATTTATTAGTCTAGTTAGTGTTCTATCAATCTTATGTATCTTTCAAAAAGCCAACTTTTGGTTTCAGTGATCTTTTGTATGTTTTCTCACGTCTCAATTTTCTTTTGTTCAGCTCTGATTTTGGTTATTTTTCTTTTGCTAGCTTTGGAGTTAGTTGGCTTTTGTTTTTCTAGTTCATCTAGGTGTGACATTAGGTTGTTAATTTGATATCTTTCTAGCTTTTTGATGTGGGTGTTTAGCACTATAAACTTTTCTCTTAATACTGTTTTAGCTGTATTCCAGAGATTCTGTTAAGTTGTAGATTTGTTTTCATTAGTTTCAAAAATGCTTTTATTTCAGCCTTAATTTCATTGTTTGCTTAAATATCATTCAGAAACATATTGCTTAATTTTCATAAAATTGTATAGTTTTGAGAGATATTCTTTGTGTTGATTTCTATTTTTATTGCACTGTGGTTCTAGAGTGTAGTTGATACAGTTTCAGTTTTTTTTTAATTTTCGAGAATTGCTTTATGACCAAGGATGTAATCTATATTAGAGCATGTGGCATGTGCAGATGAGAATATATATCCTGTTGTTGTTGGATAGGGTGTTCTATAGATGTTGGTTAGGTCCCTTTGGGCAAGTGTCAAGTTTAGATGCCTGATATATTTGTTGGTTTTCTGCCTCCATGATCTAATACTGGCAGTGGGTTGTTGAAGTTGCCCACTATTTTTGTATGGTTATCTAAGTTTCTTCACAGGTCTCTAAGAACTTGTTTTGTGAGTTTGGGTGCTCCTGGATTAGGTGCATATATATTTAGGATAGTTGTGTCTTATTGATGAATTGAATCCTTTATCATTATATAATGCCCTTCTTTGTCCTTTTAGATCATTGTCAGTTTAAAGTTTGTTTTGTCTGAAAGAAGAATCATACCCTTTGTCTGAAAGAAAATCATACTTCTTTTTTATTTTCTGTTTGCTTGATAGATTTTTCTCTATCCCTTTACTTTGAGCCTATGGGTGGTCTTGCATGTGAAATGGGTCTCCCGAAGAAAGCATACAGTTGGGACTTATTTCTTCATCCAACTTGCCACTCTGTACCTTTTAAGGGGGGCATTTAGCCTACTTACATTCAAGGTTAATATTGATATGTGAAGATTTGATCCTGTCACTGTGTTGTTACCTGGTTGTTATGTAGACTTGATTGTTTAGTTGCTTTATAGTATCAATGTTCTATGTCCTTAAGTGTGTTTCTGTGGTGGCCAGTAATGGTCTTTTTTTTTTATGTTTAGCACTCCCTTAAAGGCCTCTTGTAAAGCAGGCCTGGTGGTAATGAATTCCCTTAGCATTTGCCTGTCTGAAAAGGATTTTATTTCTCTTTCACTTACAAAACTTAGTTTGATTGGATATAAAATTCTTGGTTGGAATTTCTTTTCTTTAAGGATTCTGAATATAGGCCCCCAATCTCTTCTGGCTTGTGGGGTTTCTGCTGAAAGGTCTGCTGTTAGCCTGATAAGGTTCCCTTTGTAGATGACCTGCCCCTTCTCTCTAGCTGCCTTTAATATTTTTTCTTTCACATTGACCTTGGAGAATCTGATGACTATGCATCTTTTTTTTTTTTTTTTTTTTTTTGAGATGGAGTCTCGCTCTGTCACCCAGGCTGGAGTGCAGTGGCGTGATCTCGGCTCACTGCAAGCTCCGCCTCCCAGGTTCACGCCATTCTCCTGCCTCAGCCTCCCTAGTAGCTGGGACTACATGTGCCTGTCACCACGCCCAGCTAATTTTTTTTTTTTTTGTATTTCTAGTAGACATGGGGTTTCACCGTGGTCTCAATCTCCTGACCTCGTGATCCACCCCCCTCAGCCTCCCAAAGTGCTAGGATTACAAGCGTGAGCCACCGCGCCCAGCCAACTATGCATCTTAAAAATAGTCATCTTGTATAGTATCTCACAAGGGATTGCTAAATTTTCTGAATTTGAATGTCAGCCTCTCTAGTGAGGTTGCAGAAATTTTCACGGACAATATCCTCAAACATATTTTCCAAGTTGTTTGCTCTTTCTCCGTCTCTCTTAGAGATGCCAATGAGTTGTAGGTTTGGTCTCTCTACATATTCTCATATTTTTAGAGGTTTTGTTTTATTATTTTTTATTTTTTATTTATTTACTTTTTATCTGACTGAGTTGATTCGAAGAACCAGTCTTCTAGCTCTGAAATTCCTTCCTCAGCTTGGTCTATTCTGCTGTTAATACTTCTGAATGTATTACAACATTATTTTGTTTGTTCGTTTTTGAGATAGCATCTTGCTCTGTCACCCAGGCTGGAGTGCAGTGGTGCAATCATGGCTCACTGCAGCCTTGACTTTCCAGGGTCAAGTGATCCTCAGACATCAGCCTCTCAAGTGGCTCGGACTACAGGCATACACCACCACATCTGGCTAATTAAAAAAAAAAATTACAGGGATGGGATCCCACTCTGTTGCCCAGGCTGATCTCAAACTCTTGGGCTCAAGCAATCCTCCTGCATAAGCCACCATGCCCAGACCTATAAAATTCTCATAGTGAATTTTTCAAGCCTATTAGATCAGCTTGAGTCTGTCTTAAAATGGCTATTTCATCTTTCAGCTCTTATATCATTTACTGCATTCCTCAAATTCCTTGACGTGGGTTTTAGTTTTCTTCTAAATCTCAATGAAATTCACTGTTAATCAGTTTCTAAATTCTGTGTCTGTCATTTTAGCCATTTCAGTCTGGTTTAGAACCATTGCTGGGGAGTTACTGTGGCTGTTTGGAGGTGAGAAGACACTCTGTCTTTTTGAGATGTCCTTTGGTGGGGCTTTTTGCTTTTATATTCTTTTATGCCCTTGGTGGTTTCACTGTGATATAAGTCAGGTTCAGCTGACTAGCTTCATTTCTGAATAAGTTAGGTGGTCAAGGCTTAGCTCAGCACTCCTGGGCTGTGTGTTCTAATCCTGGGAGCTTGGTAGCATACCCACAGCTTTGTTCTCTGGCCCCTCAAGGTTAGGTACCTGTTTCACTGGAGGGGCAGAGGATTCCCAGTCCAACAACACTCTGATGGCAGGTGCCAGCAAAAAAAAAAAAAAACTTAATTAGGGCAGTGACAGTGGGGTCAGTACTGTTGCATGTGCAATGTGGCAGGTTGGCAAGTTCCACATGCGCATGCCAGCAAAGCAATGTGGGGAGGCTGTGGGTGATCGCATGCTGCCAAAGAGTTGGGAAGGGGCCGTGTGCAGGTGTGCACTGGCAGAGGCCCATCTGCAAAAGCTGTTGGTCAGATGGGGTCTGCTGGTGAAAGAACTATGGAAGTGGCTCCTGGGAAGCACCCTGGTTGGGCACCTGAGGTTGTGCTGCAAGTAGCTGAGGCCAGGCAGAGACCCTGGGTGAAGCCAGACTGGCCTCATCCTATGGGCATCATAGCCCTGTTCTGTCCAGTTTTGAAGGTCAACAAAGGCCAAAACCACCTAGAGAAGTGTGGCAAGCCTTGGGAGATGGGCTTCCCTGACTGTGCTCCACTGTAGCCATTCCTGCACCAATTCCTCTGGGTTCTACGGAGGCCTGAGTCCTGTCTCTGCCAACTCTCCCTGCCAGCTCAAATGTCCATGGTGGTCATGGTGTGTCCTGCAGCTAGGATTTCAGAGGTCCGTGGAGAGAGTGGTCCACTCCACACCTATTTAGCTAATTTCTTCCCCAGAAGCCACTAGGGACCGGGAATGAGTCCTGGTGTGTGGCAGCCTTTTGAAGGGTTCCCAGCTTTCTCCCACTTCAGCTCAGGGTCTGCATCCTCCCTCTGTCCACTCTCAATGCCTTCCTTCTGCTTGGAGTGTGCTCATCTTATTGATGGTCTAGTCTCTCAGTCTGAATGTATTTTTTTCTTGTACTATATTGACAAAATCAGGTTTCCATGCTTTAAAAAATGCAGAGACAGAATTATTACAATACTAAATTCAACAGAGTAATAAGGTCTCCCTTATTATGTGGAGTTAATCTCCCCATGAAGTCTCTTAAGAGAACACCCAGGAAATTTTTACCCTAATAGTTACACTTAGCCCCTGCCTAGTAAGTATGTAGGCGTTTTGAACATGAACCTGATGTGTTTAAGGAACAGTGAGAATCTCACTGCCTTAGTTTGGGCAATTAGATCTCGAGGCAAGAAACTGGAAAGCACAAATGAGCAATAGGGAAATGTGATAGGAAAGTCAGCGAGATAAAAGAGTATGTGTTAATGAGCAATTTGCTCTTTTAGGCTAACAGTGTTAAATCCTTCAGGGACTACCTAAGAAACTAAATATAACAGGCACCAACATTCTCACTGAATGATATGAGGCTGTGTCATTTACCCAGGACTCCCATCTCTGATTATTGAGGGTTATCCTCAGAGTGGTTCTCTCTCCCAACTCTTTCCCCATACATTCACACATTTCTGGGTTACTTAGATGCAGAGAAACAAGCTCCTGATAACTTTGAGACAGCCCTTGAGCAAAGTCAATGTGAGAGTCAAACACTTAAAGTAGGAAGCTATCAGCCTGATGGGTAACAGAGCTTCAGATGAACTTAGGTGGAACAAGGGGATAGGAGATAGCATTTGTGGCAGAACCCTCCTTGTATTGTTTAGCTTTTTCATGCCTTACATGGAATCTTCTTTGTTGAAATTATTCAGCATTGTGCCAGTCAAAATCTCTCTCTCTCACACACACACACAGACACACACACACACAAATAAAGCTTAAAGCAAAGAATTAATGAAATTGGTGTAGCTTGTTCTATGAGCATACCTGGACTCAATATAAATTTCCCTTACCCTTATATAGTACATCCATAGATCTAGAGTAAATTGCCCAGTGGACTGAACAAAACTTTATTTCAGAAGGGTCAAAATCCCTGATAATCTGCTCTCAGCAGGCTATGATGGGTACAATTACCCACCGAGTGTTATTACTAGGTACAGAAAGAGTGAGAGGCATCCTAGTGGACCCCTGAGTTCCAGTCACACTGCTCTCTAACCCCATTATATAGCAGCCATCCTAGATCTCAATCCTGGGAGTCAATCAACCCTTCCAGTATAAAAACTACTTTTCTTTTGTCCAGGGGTCTCTTAGCAAGAGAACACAAAATGCATCTTTATGTTACTTTCACATATGTCCTTGTTGAAAATTTTACCACATATAGAGTTTCAGAGACCAGGACCCACAGCCCAGCAGAATCCATAGTTTTCAGGACAGGAAACACAAATATCCCAAATGGGTCAATTAAAGTCTTACTTCCACCCCCTTGGATCCTGACCTTGTGTGTATTTTGATGTGTTTTAACTATTGGGAAAACAGTACCTTATAATGTCTGTTGGTTTAATATTTATAATGCATTTTATGGGACAATACTCAAAACCTGTAAGAAATTTTTCCCAAGATTGCGCTTTGACTGAAACTTAAAGAGGCATTTCCATACTTTGCAATGATGATAATTTCTAAAAGATGCACTGTGTGGTAGAACCAGTTAATCCCATGAGTCTGTGCCCATTTTACCTCTTTTGCTTAAAACAGGTCTGTTTATCAAAGTCATGTTATGTAAGACCTCATGTTGTAAATCAGATACTGTCTAAACTAATAGCAGTGCTGATATCAGCACTGAAGACAAGAAAGCAACAGATACTGGGAATAGTATCAGTTCCAGTAACAATAAATTGCTGCACCTTCAAAGATAGAAAGGATTTCATGTAATCAATTTGTCATGAAGGGCTGGTTAGTCTCCTCAAAGTACCCCATCTAGAACTTTAGACTGATTTTTGCTTCTGATAGGTTGAACGTTCAGCAGCGACAATACTGCATCAACCTTCATGAAATGTAGTACTTACTGACCGGCCTGTGTATAGCCTCCATTCCTGGTACCATGTATATTCTGATCATGTACCTACTAGGCAAGCAAGGGCTAAAGATCAGAGGATCAACCTTCACCGAAAAAGCCATCCTACCTACCTGGCTTGTCTGTGCATTATCTGTGGAGGATATTTTCTTTGAGATCAGAAACAAATACATGCGTACCTTTAACCCAATCTCAGACAGTTCATCCACATGACAGATCACCTTCACTCTTCCAATATTGCTTTTCAGGCTTCTGTGAATGACTGAACCATTTACCACTGCCCATTAATTCACATATATACTTTTCACTGACACCTTCTTCCAAACAAAGGAGATGATCAAGTACACTGATGAATTTATTACTCCTGGCAGGATTCTGCTCACCATTGGCATCTATGACCATACCTAATGGACTATAATGTAGCAAACATTCATTTTCAGTTAGTGCCAACACATTCACAGATCCTTCTTCAAAGCAGGCCCAACATTATCTTCCTCCATCAGCTGGTCATACAGAACTCCTCATGAACCCATAGGTGTAAACTCAGGGAGAGTTGTCAAGGCAACCCACATAGGTAATGTAGGAGCCTGAGCCACCTACTTGTATAACTTACATATGTATTCTGGACCAGATTTCGCTTGATTCCAAGTATCCCATTTTCATCACATAATAGATAATTGCTGTACCTGCTATATCTTCTAAATTGGTGGATGTATGGCAAGTCCATGGTCATAACAGATGGCTTTGCTTGCAATGTCAATTGATGGCACTTGGTCAGGGGTTCAATCTGTATTCTTCTTAGAAGCGTTCCAGGAGTTTCTTTTCAAACAGCAAGTGATTATCCACTTCAGAATATACGGTTGTGCACTAGAAGTGTAGGGGTCTATGCTATATCTCTCCTATGTGGACTTGTCAGAGACGTCACACAGTATAGCTTCCATGAATACCTACAGCACCATTGGAACTGCTCAGTCATATGGCCTCAGTAGTAGGGAAGTAAGGAATCTTGCTGGCACCACAACTTGAAAATGCTGCAAATTCTTGTTTGAAACATAACCCACAATTCCCAGTCTTCACTTATTAAATTGTTAACAGCAGTATTGGCATTTGTGATATATATTCAGAAAAACCAATAGATTAATTAAATAGCAACTACTCCCTTTGTTTTTGACTACTCCCTTGTTTTATTGAGAACTTGCACTCTGTCACCCAGGCTGGAATGCAGTGACTTGATCTTGGCTTACTGCCGCCTCAACCTCCAGGGCTCAGATGATCCTCTAATATCAGCCTCCTGAGTAGGTAGGACAACAGGTATATGCCACCATGGCTGGCTACCTTTTTAACATTTTGTAGAGATGGGGGGCTCACTATGTTTCCCAGGCTGGTCTTGAACTCCTGGGCTCGATTTATCCTCCTGCCTTGGCCCCTCAAAGTGCTGGAATTATAGGCATGAGCCACCATGCCCAGCTGTATCCTTTTAAGTCTTTGAGAATGGCACTAATCTCTGAAATTCTAATATGAATGTGTTATTGCCTCTGATATACTACTTCGGCCCATGAGATAGTTTCAAGAGCTTCCACATGGTTCTTCCATCATAACGACTCATTACATAGACCAGGAACTCATGTAGAGGGTTTTAGCAGCTGCGATGAATATGTATCCTAATTATGCATTCAGGAATCAGACAGACAAACTTGGGCCATGCTCTATTTATTTCTTGGCTCTGCCTGCATCCATTCTAATAACAGGGGCATGAAGGTGTTTTGGGGACCACTGACGTCAATGTCAGCTTAGATGCTATAGGCAATGACTCAGAGTATCTAAATATTACTTTGGGAAATGGGTGCAGGTCTCTTTGGAAAATGAGAAAATTGGGTAATATTTATTGTTAATTCTTGCAGTAGTGTTGTAGGGCTTCTTTCTGAAAATGGTTCCAGTCTCCCAGTTGATTGATGGGCTCTGAGTCTGATAAATGGCTCAGGACTAGAAACTAGTGCAGCAGGGGCTACATGTCTCAGCTTGTGCTATACTGAGCTATGGTGGCAATAAAGAAAGGTAAGTCGTTCTTGAAAAAGAAAGTATTTTCAGGTGAAACATCTGAATCAAACGAAGCTATCACATGGTCCTTAAGTAATGCAATAGTATTTCCTCTAACAAGAAGGAAGACATTCATTTTCAGGAGAATCTAGGTATTTCAAATGCATCCAGCCTAATATTCCAGGTTGCAGGGTTCCAATCCTTTCTTGTCTTGGGTATAAAACTGCAGGGTTGAGTATTGTCTCTCTAGTAGCTTTGCCACTTCTCCTAGCAAACATTGGCCTGCTCTTCACCAGAATCTCCCCTCTAACTGTAGCAGATGCAGGTTTCTAAAAATGCTGGCATAGAGGTTTTCTGGAAGTCACAGCACTCCCTGAGAAGACAGTTTGTTAATCTGAGACTTATATTCTTTTTCTTCATAGATTCCAGAGCATTTTTAAAAATGCCAGCCAACTCCACCATCCTTATATTCACCTTTGACTTTATATGTTCCACGTAATAGAACTTTTGTAGAAGCCAATGCTTCTCACTCCACCTTTACCTGGTCCCAATTTAACCTAGCACCAAATGTCATCCCCACCTCATATACCACCAGCAAAGTGATCCTTGTTTCCATCTCACTGATAAATGATCCAATTTTAGAGTCTAATGCTGAGGATCTGCTTTCAAGGGTCATTTCCAGTACTGTCTTGACTTTGGTTCCCCTAGAAAGCACACTTTTAGTCAAACACTTGGGTTCAAATAGTTTGGTGAGGTGATTCCAAGTAGTACATGTGAAGAGTGGGGAAAGTACAAAGGGAGAAACACCACAACAAAGCATGTTATCAGGTCAAATATTGTTGATGTAGCTGAAACTCTATTTCACTGGAGAACCCTTGAGAAACAATAAGAAAAAAATGTCTAAGAATTATCCCATTAGAGTGAGGGATATTTATCTACTGAGTGGTAGTGAGGCTGAGATATTTATCTACTAACTCTGATCCCCAATTATTTGAGGATTGCCCAAGAGTTTTAACTCCTAGCATTTCAAGTGGCACCTGGTGAGGCACCTCAAACTCTGGCTTGGAAGAGAAAGCCCTTGGTCAAAGAGGAAGAGCCACAGGACACTGATGGGGAGAGATTTCAGAGTGCCGAGAGGTAGAACCAGGTGGGATGAGAGAACATGCAGGAGCATCAGTAGCATTTGCTACATCAATGATGGCTGTAATTTACAGGATAAAAAGGTTGGCACAATCCTGGTTGTGAAACATCTTAAATTATGTGCCAAGAATCTGTCATTTCATCCTGAAAGTAATGGAAGGACATTACAGAATAATAGCAGAAGTGTGCTAGGTGTGGATTCTCATTGTAAATAAGTCTGTCTAGTAGACTTGTGGAAAGTAATTTGGAAAGATTAACACTAGAAGCAATAAGAAGAGATAGAAATCTTCTATATTAGCACAAATTAGAGCTCATAAAGACCTCGTCTAGGGTAATGAAAAAGTAGATATGCCTATAACTCAAATAAATAAAGAATTTAGAAACAAAACAATTATCTTTATACTTAACAGTCAAGTTGAAAGAAAGCACATATTTTTAGGATTACTTGAAATATACAGTAGGAAGAGACCGAGAAAGAAAACTCATCAGATTTCTTATTTTTATTGTGTCCTTTCATTTCAACAGTAGTGGAGAGTCTAACTAAATTACCCAGAGCAGTGTTTCTGAAACTGGGATACATATACACACCTCCTGAGGATGATCTTAATATGCCCATTCTTATTCAGTAGATCTGGAGAGGGGTTTAATAGTCCACATTTTTTAAGAAGATTCCAAGCAATGCTTATTATTTCACTTTGAGTATCAAGATGACAGAGTATGTTAGGATAACTTCATCTATTCTTATCCAAACTTAGGTAAAAACTTAAAAACAAATAAGTGTATTTTCTGAACATTGCACTGTACTTATCTGTGCTTCATGTATCTATATCACAAAATTGTCTGTTCATTAGGGTACAGATAAGTTGAAGCAGGGTCTAATTGACATCAAGCCCCATTCTGATACATTGCAAAATTCACAGAACAAGATTTCATAGGTTGAACTAACAATAACATAATTATTTAAAACACCTCCTGCAAGATTACAAAATAAAGGCAGTGATTCTTGGACCATTTTGGTTGCTTAAATGAATTTACAGAGTATTTTCATGATGAAATACATACAAACTCACAATGTTAGATGTAAAAGTTGAGAGCTCATGTCATTCAGTCTCATCAGTGTGGCACATAGAACAGAGAAACTGCTTTAAAATAAATAAATAATAAATAAAGCACCTCATCTTGCAGATTAATTTTTTAACAAAGAAGGAAATCATGGTAGGTTTGCCGGGCAGCTGTATTTCAATAGTATAGCTTTTACTTTGTTATTTTGCTTAAATGCCTATTGGTTTCACTAATTAGAAGTCAAAGAGATGAATCAGGCTGAATTTGCTTCACTAAAACACTTTTGGGGTTTTCAGTGCTAGAGTCCTATCTCATTTGATGTATTAAAAATTGTCTCCATTATTAAATTTACAAAAATCTATTTAAGTAGGGATATCTATATCAACTTGGGAAACTAGGATTTCAGGAAATGCCTTCAAGATGTAACTCAAATGAGAAAAATTTGAGAAATGGCTGAATAATCCACCAACAGGAATAGAGAAGTCAACTGGAAGAATTCATAGAAATGACCTCAGAAAAAACAATCCCTTGGGTAGAGTAGCAGTGGCAGAATGTACTCAATTTCATTCAAGGGCCCAACTGATAAAAAGGCAAATCTTAATCCAAAAGTGCTTTACTTTAGGAAGCTTTCAAAAAGTCAGCAGTTCACAATGAATGAGAGAACTAAGGGGGACTTACTTGTAGCTCATATTTGGTGTCCACAGACTCCAATGTCTACCTTATTTCTGACATTTAGGAAATAGAAATTCTAGGTAGAAGACGGCAAATTGAATAAATGCACCAATTCCTCCTACCACCAAATACACTCATGCATGTGCACACATGATATGCTTAAAAATAGAACAATTATTGGGCCATAAACTGTAAATAATTCTAAAAAGAAAGAAATGGAAACTGACAGAGGAAAGGAACACCTATGAAACTCAAAGGAAACTACTCTCGGAGATTGTAGTAGCAGTAGTCTAGGTACCACTCTTGTGAGGAGAGACAAAGCTAAGACTGGGAGATTTGGAGACAACCAGCAGAGGAGTTAGTTATTGCAGTAGGAGTCCTTTTGTTCTCACCATTTCCAGATCACAATTAAGTGGGAGTTGCAAGGAAACCCTACATGCCAAAAACTGTGAGATGCATTAGATACTTCATTCAAAGGAAAATGTGCTATCTTAAATGCAGTCATTATAAAACTAGGAGAATTAAAAGTAAATGCATTGTGTTTTTAACTAAAAGGTGTAGGAAAAGAACAACTCAGAGAAAAGGGCGTTAAGGATTAAAAACAATAGTAGATTTTAAAATGAAAAAATATCTAAGAATATTTTGAAAAAAAAGAACAAAGAGACTAATTGCCCTATAAGAGATTAAAATATACTATAAATCTTAAATATTTAAAAGTGGTATTGGCACATTAAGACATAAATAGATCATGGAAACTAAACAGCCATACAACATAAAGCCATACAGGAAAAGACTGACATATTAGACTACACAAGTAAAACTCATACGTGAGTAAAAGTACCATCAGGATGTTAAATTGTAAGCGATTAAGAGAAGAAATTACAATATGTGCAACAAAGGATTAATATTCTTTATATATCAGAAATTCTTACAAAATATAAACAACTCAATAGAAAAAAAGAAAAGGATATGGACGGGGAATTCCCAGAAAAGAAAATACAAATGGCTATTTAACATGTGAAAAGTGCTTGATCAGAGACAAAATCTGGGAAACGAAGATTATGATAATGAGGTATAATTTTCCTTATCAGTTTAGTCAAAGTTTGAAGGTTTGACAATTTCAAGTTTTGACAAGCAGAGAGGAAGAACTTTTAACACCACTGTGGAAAGTAATATCTTTGTATCTATTAAGTTTTAAATAGATATTTGACTAGTACTGGCACTGTTTGATGACTAATCTAAAAAATAGCACTGCAAGCACAAAAAAAGCATGTTCAAATATGTTCTTAATAGCATTGTTTTGAAAGCAAAAATTTAGAGAAAATCTAAAGTCAAAAACTCGAAAAATAATTAACTGTGGCATTTAAAAACAATCAGCACTACAGCTATTGACGGAAATGTCTCTAAGACCACGTATTCTTGTGTCAAATGAAAAAAAAAAGAAAAACAAGTATAGTGAGCTTCTATATATACATATATACCAACTTATGCATATGTGTACATACATACATCAATTTATGTATGTGTGCATACATACATGTATGTGCATATATATGTATGCATGTGAGTGTGTATATACATGTTTTATATCTTTATGAAACTTAATTGATAACAGCATATGGAATCCCTCAAATGATAACAAAGAAGGCTGTGATTTAGTGAATCTGGGAAGACAGTGCCAGAAGTCAGCAAAAAGACTTTATTTATTAGGTAGGTGCAAAAGCAACTGTGGTTTTGCTATTACTTTGTTGTTGTTATTTTTGCCATTGTTTCGAGAGAGTCTCTCTCTGTCCCTCAGGCTGAAGTGCAGTGGTGTGATCTCTGCTCACTGCAACCTCCGCCTCCCAGGTTCAAGCTATTTTCCTGCCTCAGCCTCTTGTAACTGGGATTACAAGCACACACCACCACACCCGGCTAATTTTTTTGTATTTTTAGTAGAGACAGGGTTTCACCAAGTTGGCCAGGCTGGTCTTGAACTCCTTACCTCAAGTGATCCACCCGCCTCAACCTCCCAAAGTGCTGGGATTACAGGCATGAGCCACCACGCCTGGCCGCCATTACTTTTAAATAGCAAAAACCGCAATTAATTTTTTACCAACCTAATATTTTCCCTTTATTATTTAGAGAATTTTTTATTGTATAATTACCTTGATAATTATTAATGAATGCTGAAGAGATTGGTGGTCTTAGAAGCTCTGGGTATATTTTTAGTATGTGTATTATTTTAAATATATGCTTAGTTACATAAGTCATGAATAGAGACCATTTAACTAGAAAAACCTTAGGGAAATGTTACTGGTCAATGTAGTCACCTCCTCTCACCATATTATGTTGCCCAAAGGTGGGGAAAATAGGGGTATGTCAAAAGAACAAAGGAGTCAACTTCCATACTTCCCAATGGTTACAGTGGGTTAATTTTAACATTGATCAATAGCCATATCATTGGGTGTAACTGAAAGAATAAATATCCATGAGTCCATACTGGCATAAATAAAAATAATAAATGGGAGTTCAGGACAGTTCTTCAGGTGGCCTTGTACTGGCCCAGTTCTCATCCCTTTCTTGCTTGCAGTTCTCAAGAATAACAGTAGAATATACTGGGAATGCAATATTCTGAGATAGGGAGGAACTGTCCGGAAGAGCCTGGGACTTGTTCCTGTCCCTCTTAGGGAATGTAACACCTTGAGTGAGGAAGGAACTGCCCTGGACAGCCTATGCTTGTTTTCTCTTTCTGTTGGAGCAGGATGTCCTTTAAAGCTTTGCCCAGTGAGTCATGTGACCCCTGAGAAATATAACCTAGGGAGGCTGTTTTTTAGGGTCCCTCAGCTGTAGTGCAAGTGGGACAAGCACAGTCAAGAAATCACCTGTCTCAGATAGCTTTCTTGAGCCTTGGAGGACCTGCTCACAATGAACCCTGGGTTTCTTTTGACCCTTACTGCCTGTAAGTAGCAAATCTGCTTCACGTAACTTGTGTCTGAGTGTGTTCTGTCTCAACAGATTTGCACAAGTGGGTAACCAGTCCACAACAAGCCTGCTTCATTGGGGGTGGGGGAGAAAGATAAGCCCTTTTTTTTTCTTGAGACAGAGTCTCGCTCTGTTGCCAGGCTGGAGTGCAGTGGTGTGATCTCAGCACACTGCAACCTCCGCCTCCCGGGTTCAAGCAATTCTCCTGCCTCAGTCCCCCGAGTAGCTGGGATAACAGGCGCTTGCCACCATGCCCAGTTAATTTTTGTATTTTTAGTAGAGACAATGTTTCATCATGTTCACCTCTTGACCTCGTGATCCATCCACCTCGGCCTCCCAAAGTGCTGGGATTACAGGCATGAGCCACCGCGCCTGGCCAAGATAAGTATTTGTTACAGAAATTACAATTAATAACTATGGAAGGAATGAAGAAAATAGAAAATCACCATGAGAATCTCACAGTAATAATTTCTGCAAGCAAGATTCGCTAATGAACGCTAACATTAGTGGGTAAAACTTCAGGAGAATCAGGATATTTATATAGCTTCAAAGTATCTTTGCCAAAATACGTTGTCTACTATGGTGGTTTTAACATATGACCACAATTCTTTTAATAGTCTTACCTCCAAATGATAAAGTTTAATTTGTCTCCACTTGAATGTAGACTGAACTTAGTAATTCCTTTCTGACAAATAGTGTTAAAAGAGAAAAATTTTAACTTTGCAGAGGAAAAACCTAGCTAACGCAACCTTAATCAAGGTTCACATCACCAGTTTTAAGTTGATATTAAGTGCTCCCTGGCATGATCTGTAGAGAAGAGGGTCTTAAAAGTTAGCAATCTCCATCTTAAACTACCTCTAATATGAAGGAAAGTGAAGAGTTAAGAGATGATAGCAGTATCCTATATGAGAAATTACTGACCCTGAGCAAGAAACTTCACCTCTGTGAGTTTGTAAACTGGAAATAATACTATTTTACTGTTATCCAAGTTTCATATAAGGCACAACATTAAGTATTAGAGTGATCTAATAATTAAGCATTTAGTTTGCACTTTCTTCTTGGAAAGACAAAACAAAAACATTTAAATAAATTAGACAGCCTACGCAAAGGTGGGTTGTGTTGTGTGTGTTTGCGTTTGTATGTGTGTGTTGAAATCGATAGAGTTGGAAGCAGAGAAGAAGCAGAAATTAAAACATATTCTCTGGGACACCTTCATCTCCAGATGTACATATGTGCAACAAAAGCAGTGGTTAAACAAAAACTGTACTGTCACATGGATCCTTTAGTTACATGCATCACTTCAAGATCTTATACAGTTAGAATTCCCTCATTTACTAGATTGAAGAAAATATCACAATATACTCATAGAATAAAAGTAGATTTCATTCTTATTTATCTATTTAAATATTGACCCTAAGTCTGTGGGGCCACCCATCGTTTTTTGGGATCTTGGATCCAATCATATTCTGATAAACTTTCTCATGTAGGTCAAAGTCTTCCTAAAGAAAAATGTATTTCTATTGCCATAAACTGTTCTTCTGTTTGAATGCTATTTTGCAAATATTACTCCCTCTCCTCAAGCTAAAAGTATCCTCTCTCTTTCTAGAAATGCATCTGCATGATTATATTTGTATATTTTTTATTACTTTAATTGGTTTTTTAACTTGGCAAAATCTCTCAGACTGTATATAAAGATGACTTTTTCTTGAGGCTTACCTTTAATGTATGAGCCACACAATAATATTTAGCATTAGCTGCATGCCAAATATACCATAAAATGTGGTGATACAAACACGCTGATATTCAGACAAATAAAGCTAATAAAGGAAGACACATATTACAATATTTTAAAAAATATAATCACTAATTATCCTACAAAATTTTTTGAGGTCTTCTTTTGCTAGTTTTCTACCGAAACTTCTTGGTTATATTTTTCCATTAATGGTCTACTTAAAATAATGTCAAAAAATATTTCATATATTCATCACTTTTGGTGGGGCAATTGGCTGGCTGCCTATAATATATTTAGTAATATTTTAGTCAGAAGATAAAATGGTAATGGAATAAGGTCTTTTTATTCTACCTAGAGGATACTTCTGCCTCTGAATACGTTTTAGAAAAACACTAAAAATAAATGATCACAATACTACATACTGAGTGAGATCAGTGAATAGGTATGTGTGAGCTCTAGCCTATATGAAAATAACTAGAAACAAGTTTTTTATAATTTTTAAATTGATAACTAATCAGAGTTTTAAAATTTCAGCAGTTTTTGGTTCTGGGGATATAAAAAAGAATTACAGGGAATGATTTGGAGAAACAGAGAGAGTGAGTTTTCCCATAATGTTTGTGGTTACAAGATCATAGAAAAATAGTTATTTAGATACTAATTTGTCTTTTGTTTCTGCTGTAATACCTCTCTTCTTTTACAATAAGGCAGTCAAGCTCTCCTTGGACAAGTTTATATGCAGTAGCACATTGAAGAGACTTTGCTTGGTTGATGTGTAGCAGTAGGTGAGGAGGACAGAAAATAGAAAGAGGGAGAAAAAGAAGAGAAGAGATAATGTGAGAGAAATGGGGAATATTGCCAAGTCTAAGGAAGGGACTGAATTGGGTAGATAGAAACCAAGCTATCTTGTAGCCCATCATGGACAGCCCTTAGGAAGTCTCAGGACCAAAGAGGAAAATGGCTACAAGAAATCTAAGCAGGCTAGACCCTGGTCTCAGGGCTGGCATCATTTGCAAAGATATTTATGCTGAAGTGTGGCATAACAGAAGTAGAACTGCTAGTTTGTGTGGAGCCACCACAACGGCTTAGAGAATTAGAAAGTTATTAGCTACCAAGATGCACTGAATACAAAAGAGGTCTTCCCCTGTTTATTGTCATATCAGTATGTTCATACCAGTTTTGTGGATTCTTGTACAATCCCAAGGCATGAGAGTATCTCAGTCCCCATTCCCGACTAACAAAAAACTGTGGAATTACTTAAGAATTTGAATTGACAAGTAAGACTAATGATGTTTTCACTTGGTTTTATGATCACAAATTAAGTTTTCAAATGTTTCCTATTTTATTTCCTCATTGATTGGTAATTATTATGGACTAACTATTTGCATCCCCTCAATACTCTTATGTTAGAAACTAATCCCTAAAGTGAGGATATTTAGAGGTGGGGGAAGTGATTAGGACATGAGAGGGGAGTCCTCATGAATGGGATTACTACCTTTATAAAAGAGACCCCAGAGAGATCCCTTACCCCTTCCATCATCTGAGAGCACAGCCAGAGGTCAGCCATCTATGATCCATGAAGCAAGCCCTTACTAGATTCTGAATCTGATGGTACCTTGATCTTGGGTTTACTAGCCTCCAGAACTATAGGAAATAAATTTCTGTTTTATATAAGCTATGTAATCAGGGTTTTTTTTTTTTGTTTTAGCAGCCAAAATGGACTAAGATAGAAATGAATATTTCATATACTCACCATGGTTCTGTTGAACACTCAGTTTCTTTTATTGTTTATAATTTACTATTCTATGTTCTAAAATTTTAAGTGTTCTATCTCATACACACACACAGCCTCCAGTCTGTCATTCTTTCCCACTGCTCCAGCACGTGGGCTTTGTGGATTTATTTCTCTTCAAATCAATGGAAACTGACAATAATGGGCCAGTTTATGTCTTTGCAGTGGTGCTTTCCCTTCCATTTTAAAGTTAATGCTGTGTGTACCAAGTACCTCTTCCTTGTACTAGCATTCCCTGGTTTAAGAAACCAAATAATTTTTTTAAATAACATGAACTGTGCTTCTACTATCAAGAAGAAATCTCTCAGTGAAAGAAATTCTTTTTGGAGAAGGATTAATGAGCACTTTGCTCTGCATGGCTGCTAGGATAGGAAGCATGTTGTTTCCTTTCAAGCAGAGATATTCCTCTTTCATTTTTGAAGTTTCAAAGATTGAGGAGACAATCACTGGTAACCTCTGTCCTAGAAAGTTGCTATTATAACTAATATGTCTATCTGCATCGTGTTTAATATATGAGGTAAATGGCAGCTGCCTGATCTCTAGCATCACAACGTGGTATGTTGTTATTATTTGCCCTGGAAAAATTCTCTAAGTATTCATTTATTTTTTCAGGCAATAAATATTTATTGAATTGCTGTACTAAGAAAGGTATAATTTTTAACCTTAGATATTTAGAATAGCAAAGAGGCCAGTTGTTAAAAATGTTCGATGAGATCAGAGAATCAGGGCCAAATTATGTAAGGCTGGGAAGCCATTATAATGAAATGGCTTTGAACTCCGAACAAGTAAGTAAGTCACTAGAAAGTTCAGGCCAGAGGAGTGTTATAGTTTCACCTTATAGTTAAAAGCATCACTCTGGCTACTTTTGAGAGCCGACTCTACCGAGGAAAGGTTGAAAAGAGAAAATCAAGGTAGGAGGCTTTTATAATAATCTAGGTAAGAAATGACAATGGCTTGAGCTAGGTATTAGCAGTGGAGGTGGTGAACAGGTTTTGTACTCTTGATAGATTTTAAAAATTAATAGAATTTACACATGTATTTGAATTTGATGTGGGATGTGAGAGAAAAAAAGAGTCAAAGACGGCTCCACTATCTCTGGGCTGATTTACTAGAAGAATGAAGGTGATATTTACAGCCATTTAATGCAATGGAAATCAGGAAATTAGGCTTTAAAGATGTTGGGTTGAGCTATCAGCTATCTTAGTGGAGACATCAAGTAGGAGTTAGAGAAACAATCTTAAATTCAATGACAAAGTCTACGATATAAATTTAGATAAGTTTCTAAAAATGCAAGCTTGGGAGATACCATAGTATAAAGTATATCTAAAGCCATTAAGATGAATACAATGACTAAAAAATGACTATAGATGGCCAAAGAAAAGACCTGAGATTCGAGGTCCGAGAGCTCCAATATTTAAAGGTAAGAGAGATGAGGAAGACCAAGCAAATAAAACTAACAAGGAGTGCAAAATGAGATAGGAGAAAAATCTAGGGCAGTGTGGTGTCCTGTAAATCACATTTATAACAGCGTTTATGGGAGGAGAGAGTACTTGTCTATGTCAAATGGTGTAGCTAAGTCAAGTCAAAGACTGAAATTTGACAAGTGAATCAACCTGCAGGTCACAGATGACTTTGAGGAGAGCAGTTTTAGTGGGATGGTGGTGGCAAAAGCCTGATTAGGATACCTTGAAGACAGAAGAGAATGAGAGAAATTAGAGACATTTCCTATAGTATTGAGCAGCAGGCCCAAGTGGGATTTTTGTCATTTATTAAAATATATGCACATGGGAAAAAGTGAAGAGAACATTCATCAGTGAGAAGCCAGGTGGCAATGACACCTTGAGACCTAACACATCGTTTTATAAATCCTCTTTTATGTGTGCATATAGTCCTCTGCCTTTCCAAAAACTGTTTTGTTATCCACAGGAAAGGAGGATTACTCACACATAAACCAACATATATAATATTTATATACCATATACTGCATATTTTGTGCATTTATATATTACATATAAATAAATAGATTTCGAGATATTTTTTAAATACAAAATTCTTTCAAAGCTGTGTGGCAAAGTAGGGGCCAGATAAATGGAGGTGGTAACTGGAAAATAATTGAGAGTAAATGAATTTTTTTTTTTATTTTTTTAAGTTACGGGATAGATGTGTAGGATGTGCAGGTTTGTTACATAGGTAAACATGCGCCATGGTGGCTTGCGGCACCTGTCAACCCATCGCCTAGGTATTAAGCCCAGCATGCATTAGTTATTTTTCCTAATGCTCTCCCTCCCCAACCCCACTCCTTCACGGCTGCAGTGTGTGTTGTTCCCCTCCCTGTGTCCCTGTGTTCTCATTGTTCAGCTCCCACCTATAAGTGAGAACATGTGGAGTTCAGTGATCTGTCTTCTGTTTCTGCATTAGTTTGCTGAGGACAATGGCTTCCAGCTCCATCCATGTCCCTGAAAAGGACATGATCTTGTTTCTTTTTATGGCTGCACAGTATTTTATGGTATATATGCACCACATTTTCTTTATCCAGTCTATCATTGATGGGCATTTATGTTGATTCCGTGACTTCGCTATTGTGAATACTGCTGCAACGAACATACATTTGCATGTATCTTTGTAATAGAATGATTTTTATTCCTTTGGGTGTATACCCAGTAATGGGATTGCTGGGTCAAATGGTGTTTCTGCCTGTAGGTCTTTGAGGAATTGCCACGCCATCTTCCACGATGGTTGAACTAATTTACATTCCAACCAACCGTGTAAATTGTTCCCATTTCTCTGCAACCTCCCCAGCATCTATCGTTTTTTGACTTTTTAATGATCGCCATTCTGACTGGCATGAGATGGTATCTCATTGTGGTTTTGATTTGCTTTTCTCTAATATTCAATGATGTTGAGCTTTTTTACATGTTTGTTGACTGAATGAATGTCTTTTTTGAGAAGTGTCTGTTCATGTCCTTTGCCCATTTTTTAATGGGGTTTTTTGGTTTTTTTTCTTGTAAATTTGTTTGAGTTCCTTGTGGATTATGGATATGAGACCTCTGTCAGATGGACAGATTGCAAAAGTTTTCCCCAAATCTGTAGATGGCCTGCTCACTCTGATGATAGTTTCTTTTGCTGGGTAGAAGCTCTTTAGTTTAATTAGATCCCATTTGTCAATTTTTGCTTTTGTTGCAATTGCTTTTTGTGATTTTGTCACAAAATGTTTGCTCATGCCTATGTCCTGAATGGTATTGCTTAGATTTTCTTCCAGGGTTTTTATAGTTTGGGGTTTTATATTTGAGCCTTTAATGTATCTTGAGTTAATTTTTGCATAAGGTGTAAGGAAGGGGTCCAGTTTCAATTTTCTGCATATGGCTAGCCAGTTCTCCCAGCACTGTTTATTAAATAGGGAATCCTTTCCCCATTGCTTATTTTCTTCAGGTTTGTCTAAGATCAGATAGTTGTAGATGTGCAGTCTTACTTCTGAGTTCTCTATTCTGGTCTGTTGGTCTATGTGTCTGTTTTTGTACCAGTACCATGCTGTTTTGGTTACTGTAGCCTTGTGGTATGGTTGGAAGTCTGGTAGCATGATGCCTCCAGCTTTATTCTTTTGCTTAGGATCGTCTTGGCTATATGAGCTCTTTTTTGGTTCCAAATGAATTTTAAAACAGTTTCTCCTAATTTTGTGAAGAATGTCAATGGTAGTTAAATGGGAATAGCATTGAATCTACAAATTACTTTGGACAGTATGGCCATTTTCATTATATTGATTCTTCCTATCCATGAGCATGGAATATTTTTCTGCTTGTTTGTGTCCTCTCTAATTTCCTCAGGCAGTGGTTTGTAGTTCTCCTTCAAGAGGTCCTTTACTTCCCTTGTTAGCTGTTTGCCTAGGTATTTTAATCTCTGTAGCAATTGTGAATGGGAGTTCATTCACTATTTGGCTCTCTGCTTGCCTGTTTTTAGTGTATAGAAATGCTTGTGACTTTTGCACATTGATTTTATATACTGAGACTGCCAAAGTTGCTTATCGTCTTAAGAAGCTTTTGGGCTGAGACAGTGGTGTTTCCTAGATATAGGATCATGTCATCTGCCAACAAAGACAATTCAACTTCCTCTCTTCCAATCTGAATACACTTTATTTCTTTCCCTTTCCTGATTGCCCTGGCCAGAACTTCCAATACTATGTTGAATAGGAGTGGTGAGAGTGGACACTTTTGTCTTGTGCCAGTTTTCAAGGGGAATGCTTCCAGCTTTTGGCCATTCATTATGATATCGGCTGTGGGTTTCTCATAAATGGCTCTTATTGTTTTGAGGTATATTCCTTCAATACCTAGTTTATTGAGAATTTTTAACATAAAGGGATGTTGAATTTTACTGAAGGCCTTCTCTGAATCTTATGAGATAATCATGTGGTTTTGTCTTTAGATCTGTTTGTTGATTTGCATATGCTGAACCAGCCTTCCATCTAGGGGATGAAGCCAACTTGATCGTGCTGGATAAGCTTTTTAATGTGTTGCCATATTCAGATTTTCAATATATTATAGATAATTTTTACATCGATGTTCATCAGGAATATTGGCCTGAAGTTTTTTTTGTTGTTGTTATATCTCTGCCAGGTTTTGGTATCAGGATGATGCTGGCCTCATACAATGAGTTAGGGAGAAGTCCTTCCTTTCAATTGTTGAGAATAGTTTCAGAAGGAAGGGTATCAGCTTCTCTTTGTACTTCTCATAGAATTCAGCTGTAAATCTATCTGGTCCTGGGCTTTTTTTTGTTGTTGGTAGGCTATTTATTACTGCCTCAATATCAGAACTTGTTATTGGTCTATTCAGGGATTCAACTTCTTCCTGGTTCAGTCCTACGAGGATGTATGTGTCCAGGAATTTATTCATTTCTTCTCGATTTATTTAGTTTATTTGCATTAAGGTATTTAGAATACTCTCTGATGGTTGTTCTATTTTTGTGGTGTGGTGGTGATATCCGCTTTATCATTTTTTGTTGTGTCTATTTGATTCCTCTCTCTTTTCTTCATTAGTCTAGCTACCGGTCTATTTTATGAATTTTTTCAAAAAACCAGCTTATGGATTCATTGATTTTTTTGAAGGGTTTTTCGTGTCTCTATCTCCTTCAGTTCCACTCTGAGGTTGGTTACTTCATGTCTTTTGCTAGCTTTGGGATTTGTTTGTTCTTGGTTCTCCAGTTCTTTTAGTTGTGATATTAGGGTGTCGATTTGAGATCTTTCTAGCTTTTTGATGTGGGCATTTAATGCTATAAATTTTCCTCTTAACACTGTTTTAGCTGCATCCCAGAGATTCTGGTATATTGTTTCTTCATTCTCATTGGTTTCAAAGAGCTTCTTGATTTCTGCCTTAATTTTATTATGTACCCAGGAGTCATTCAGGAGCAGGTTGTTCAATTTCCATGTAGTTGTGTGGCTTTGCGTGAGTTTCTTAATCTTGAGTTCTAATTTGATTATGCTGTGGTCTGAGAGACTGTTGTGATTTCAGTTCTTTTGCATTTGCTGAGGAGTGAATTTACTTCCACTTGTGTGATCAGTTTTAGAGTAAGTGCCATGTGGCACTGAGAAGAATGAACATTCTGTTGTTATGGGGTGAGAGTTCTGTAGATATCTATCAGGTCCACTTGACTCAGAGCTGAATTGACATCTTGAATATCTTTGTTAATTTTCTGTCTCAATGATCTGTCTAATATTGACAGTCAGGTGTTAAAGTCTCCTGCCACTATTGTGTGGGAGTTTAAGTCTCTTTGTAGGTCTCTAAGAACTTGTTTTATGGGCTGGGTGCGGTGGCTCATGCCTGTAATCCCAGCACTTTGGGAGGCCAAGGTGGGCGGATCACTTGAGGTCAAGAGTTTCAGACCAGCCTGGCCAACATGGTGAAACTTCATCTCTACCAAAAATGCAAAAATTAGCTGGATGTGGTGGCACATGACTGTAATCTCAGGTACTTGGGAGGCTGAGGCGGGAGAATCACTTGAACCCGGGAGACAGAGGTTGCAGTGAGCCAAGATCGCGCCACTGCACTCCAGCCTGGGCAACAGAGTGAGACTCTGTCTCAAATAATAATAATAAAGAAATAATAACTTATTTTATGAATCCGGGTGCTCCTCTATCAGGTGCATTTATATTTAGGATAGCACTTCTTGTTGAATTAACCCCTTTACCATTATGTAATCCTGTTCTTTGTCTTTTTTTTTTTTATCTTTGTTGGCTTAAAGTCTGTTTTGTCAGAAACTGCAACCCCTGCTTTTTTCTCTTTTCCATTTGCTTGGTAAGTTTTCCTTCATCCTTTTATTTTGAGTCTATGTGTATCTTTGCATTTGAGATTGGTCTCTTGAATACAGCACACCGATGGATCTTGACTCTATCCAGCTTGTCATTCTGTGTCTTTTAATTGGGGCATTTAGCATTTAAGGTTATATCATTATGTGTGAATTTGACCCTGTCATCATGATGCTAGCTGGCTATTTTGCAGACTTGTTTATGTAGTTGCTTCATAGTGTCATTGGTCTGTATACTTCAGTGTGTTTTTTTAGTGGCTAGTAACAGTTTTTCCTTTCCATATTTAGTGCTTCCTTCAAGAGCTCTTGCAAGACAGGTCTGGTGGTGATTAATTCTGTCAGCATTTGCTTGTCTGAAAAAGATTTTATTTCTTTCTGCTTATGAAGCTTAGTTTGGCTGGATATAAAAAATTCTAGATTGGAAATTATTTTCTTTAAAAATGTTGAATATTGGCACCCAATCTCTTCTTGCTTGTAGGGTTTCCACTGAGAGGTCTGCTGTTAGTCTGATGGGCTTCCCTTTACAGGTAACCTGGCCTTTCTCTTTGGCTGCCCTTAATATTTTTTCCTTCATTTCGACATTAGAGAATCTGATGATTATGTGTCTTGGGGTTGATCTCGTGGAGTATCTTACCAGGATTCTCTGGATTTCCTGAATTTGAATGTTATCCTGAAGTGTGTTTTCCAACATGGTTCCATTCTCCCTGTCTCTTTCAGGTACCCCTATCAGTCATAGGTTTAGTCTTTCAACATAATCCCATAGTTCTTGGAGGTTTTATTCATTCCTTTTCATTCTTTTTTCTCTAATCTTGTCTAACTACCTTATTTCAGCAAGATAGTCTTCAAGCTCTGATATCCTTTCTTCTGCTTGGTCTATTCAGCTATTGATACTTGTGTTTGCATTGTGAAGTTCTCGTGTTGTGTTTTATCAGCTCCATCAGGTCATTTATGTTTCTCTCTAAACTGTTTATTCTGGTTAACAGCTCCTGTAATGTTTTCTCACGGCTCTTAGCTTCTTTGCAATGGTTAGAATATACTCCTTTCTTTCAGTGAAGTTCATTATTGCTCATCTTCTAAAGTCTACTTCTGCCAATTCACCAATCTCGGCCTCAGCCCAGTTCTTTGCCCTAGCTGGAGACATGTTGAAATCATTTGGAGGAGAAGAGGTACTCTTGTTTTTTGAGTTTTCAGCATTTTTGCATTGATTCATTCTTATTTTCATGGATTTATCCACCTTTGATCTTTGAGGCTGCTGAGCTTTGGATGGGGTTTTGTGGGGTCTTTTTCGTTGCTGTTGTTGTTTTCTGTTTTACTTTTAGCAGTCAGATCCCTCTTCCATAGAGCTGCTATAGTTTGCTGAGGGTCCACCCCAGACTCTATTCACCTAGGTTCCTCCTGCTTCTGGAGGTATCACCAGGGGAGGCTGCAGAACAGCAAAGATGGCAACCTGCTCCTTCCTGTGGGAGCTCTGTCCCAGATGGGCACTGACCTGATGCTGGCCAGAATGCTCCTGTATGAAGCGTCTGGAGACTCCTATTGGGAATTCTTAAATTCTTACATAAGCAGAGTAGGTGTGCTGCACTAGGGGGAAACCCCCTCGTCTGGGCTGCCCTGACTCCCTAGAAAAGCAGGCAGAAAATACTAAGACCACTGATCCATGATACCACAGCCACCCCTCCTCCTAGGGGCTCTTCTCAGGGATATCAGAGTTCTGTCCATAAACCTCTGGCTGAGGATGATGAAATTCTCACAGGGAGGCCCCCCGCCATGGTGAGGAGGAGAGAATTGGCGTCCCACTTAAAGAAGCAGTCTGGCCACAATCCCTTACTGTCTCCTTTGGCTGGGGGAGGGAGCTCCCTTTGCCCTGTGCTGCTCCCAGTGGGCCCTTGCTCCATCCTGCTTTTCCTCACTCTCCGTGGGTCACCCCAACCACCTAGTCACCTCAGTGAAGAACCTTGGTACCTCAATTGAAGATACAGAATTCACTCACTGTTTTCATCCTTCTCAGTGGGAGCCACAGAGTGGAGCTGTTTCTATTAGGCCATCTTGGCCACTCCTCCAAATTAGTTATTTTTCAGATGAAAGAAACTGAATCATATCAACATGACTGAATTTCTTTGTTCTTAAAACATATCAATAAAGAGAGTAAAACATATGTGCTTTTTACAAAATCTCTACTTAAAATATCTGCTTTGAGTAGATGTCTAGATAAAGACTGCTCTAGATAAACACCAAGCTATCTCTATGTGCTCTCACACCATCTTAAATTTCCCTTATTTTAGTTTTTATCACACTTAGGATTAGTGCTTATATAAATAACTTTCTCAATAGATTTTATGTTCTATAAAGGCAGAAACCAAATCTATCTTGCTTACTAAAGTATCCTTAGCAATGATACATAATAGTTGCTCAGTAAATATTTTTAATGCATTAATAAACAAATAAGAGAATTGAAGAAATATAGTGAGTCTTAACCATAAATGCTGGAAACGTGATAGCTACAATACTTAATATATCAAATTTCCAAAGTTTATGTAGAGTTAAAAATTATTGCACAAAATAAAACATTATCAAATGAATTCAGAATACTGAACAGTAGTACAGAGTACAAATGCTAAATTAAAATTTTATTCATCCTGGAACTGTAAGTAAAACTCATAGGTGAAAGAATTATTGCTAGGTTTTTAATAAGAGTAATAAGTATGCTTTTGCAAATTATTTCTTCATACAATCAGAGGGATAACTGATAACAAATAGCTCTTACTATTTTAAATTATTATTGGCACTTTATTTCTTCTCTACCTACTTTGCATGTTATACTTACACTGCAACATAGATGAAATAAATCTTATGCACTATGCCCTCCATTATGGCAGACTGTTTTGTTTTTTTGTTGTTTTTTTTTGTTTTTTGTTTTTTGTTTTTTGTTTTTTGCCCAAGTCTGTCTTCTTCTTCCTCCACAGTAATAGATGTATTTGCTCAAATAGCCACCAGACATTCTCAATTTCCAGTTTCCCAGTAGCCATGCAACTAAATTATCTTCATTCTGGAATAATGAGAGTGATGTAAGGCATTCCCTGAAAGATCTTTAAACAAGTAGGATCTCTGTCCCACTGTCTCTGGCCTGTTCTTTTATCTCTTCCCATTAGCTGAAATGATGATGACCATAGGAACCTTGGAAGCCCCAAGTTAAGCCAGGATACTAGTTTTCTATTGCTGTTGTAACAAGTTTCCACAGTTCAGTGGCTTAAAATAACACAAATTTATCATTTTACAGTTCTTGAGATCAGAAGTCTAAAATCAGTCTCATTGACCTAAAGTTAAGATGTCAACAGAGATGGTCTCTTCTGCATGCTCTAGGGCAGAATCATCCTTGCTTTTAGAGGATCTGGAGGCAACTTGCTTTTCTTGGTTAGTGGTCCCTTGCTCTATATTTAAATCCAGCAGTATATATTACCTTTAAATGTCTCTCTCAATCTCTGACCTTTGCTTCCATTGTCACATTGCCTTCTCTACTCTGACCTTCCTGCCTACCTCTTATAAAGACCATGATAATTACATAGGGCCCACCTGGACAATCTGGGGTAATCCCATCTCAATATGTTCAACTTAATGACATCTGCAAAATTTCTTTTGCCATGTAAAGTCACCCGTTCGCAGGTTGCAGGGATTAGGACGCCAACATTTTTGTAGGGGAATATAACTTGACTTGCCACAGCATCCAACAACCTAAGTCTCTAAATGCTCTGATGGAGCAGAGCCACCCATCAATGTATGAATTATCATACTGTTACTAAAGGCACTTACTAAAAGACACATTTCTTTGTTCTGTAAACCACTGAATTTGGAGTGGTGTGGTGGTCACTTTGTTAAATCAATCTAGCCTGCCCTAATGCATCTGTTTTGCAGCTCTGTATATGATAGCATAGAACATTTAGAATTGTTAATGTGATTAACCATAGAAATTAATAATATTTCTTCATGCGTAAGCCATTATCTCATAATAATGCAGCATTTACTGTGTTAATTTGTAACTTATTCTAAGTGTTTATTTTCCAGAAAAATTTCATTTAAAATGAAGACTTTTTTAAAAAGTCACCTTAGAAATTAGATGTAAATTGAGTCTGTGGTCCTGTGTAAGTGTTGGAATTGATGATCTTGACCCTTGGATTCCAGATGGATCATTAAAAAAAGAAATCCTGCCAGTTATTCTCTAATTTCATACTGTGCACTCCATCTGTTACCCCACTTGCTTTGGTTCGGGGCTGCTGGTCTGGCTCACTCTCTACTACTCCACAGAGATAAAACTTAGCTGAAATTTACACATATTATAATGTATCATAGAAGAATTCTAGACTACCTAGTCTAATAAGCATAAAAACCAACTAGATTAACCAACAAGTCCTAAGTTTTAGAGGGAATACTTTCAGTGCTTGCACATGTGTTTTAAATTTAGGTTGGAATTCAGATCCAGAGCATTTATGAATTTAATTTGAAAGCTTCTGAATTTATAATAGAAGCTCTTAACAAGCATATAGTCAAAAGACACTGGAAATGTCTAGAGGTACTAAGCCAGTCCCCAAGAAGCAATCAGAATTGGATGTATTGCTGCAGTATCCAATTTGGCGAGTCAGCTCATTGTCTCATTCACAGTTATTATTCTGCAACAAAACAATTGTTTAAAAAACTTAAAATAAGTTTCCAAAAATAGGCATGTTCTTACTTTTACTAATGAGGACAAATATTCAGGAAACAAAACAAAGGCAATATGCTTCTATTTCAGATAGTGAGGACTTGGATTTCCTGCATCCTGTGCATTTCCTGCCACATGAGAAATTCTCTCTGAATGTATGTTTAACTAGCTATCTTAACTAGAAACTATGTAACTAAATCCATAATGTTCACTATGGCAATGAATAAAGCATAGGGTAGCAGATTAAAGAAGTGACATATTTTTTTCACGTACTGCACTATTTACTATAGAAATATATACAAGGTTCTGAACCCACTTTGTGTTTCACTACTACATGGCCAACATGTGGTGAAATACAGATGGTATGAATAAGAGCAGTTAGAATATGAATACAATTGAAATGCAGAAGTTGTGCATTCTTCTGCCACCATTCTAGAATAGGCTTAAAAAAAAGAAAAAAAAGAAAAAAGACTAGCCAAAGACAGCAACTGTAGAATTATAGTTTTTGCCACCTTTTTTTTTTTTTTTTTTTTGGCCTCCTCCTAAAACATTCCTCCCTTAGTGTCAATCTTCAGCTCACACATGCTTTGGTGAGTCATTTAAAGTGTATAATCTATTTTATTGAAGAAAGAAAATCTTTAAGTATAACATACTTTTCAGAAAGGAAGTCTTTCTTATAAGATATAACCAGACCAAGGGAGTGGCAGATACAGTGGGGATGCCGTCACTATCTATGCTTTGTCTACTACTGGGATTCAGCAGTGACATTTACAACAGACTGGGGCTGGGGAGGAAAGAAAAGGCAAAATGAAGATAAAATGATGTTTGACTGGGAGCTGGAATATTGGCTTAGGTCCAAGAATTTCCATATGAACTACATGGGGCTACAAGCAGAGGCCCCTCTTACCCTGGGCTTTGCCGCTCATTCATAGCTTTGCTGCTCAAGTGAAAATGTGCTTTGAGGGTTGAAGAATGCATGGATTTGGTAACTGTAGTATGTACATGATGGAAGGGAATGTCAAGAGACAACATCCTTGGCACAAGTATCAGTGACTTTATAGAGAATGCTACCTGCAGAGGACCTCAAGTGACTATTATCTGTGGCCATCAGTTGGAACTACAGTGAGGAATATGATGAGTTCCATTGGTAGTAGAAATAGTCTTCATAACCCAAAGACTCCCAGAATAAACAGAGTAAGAGTTTTAAGAGAACTGTTCATCAAACATAAGCAGATTAAGGTAAAAGTTGGTGACAGACTGGTTACCGCTAAATACAGGTTTGGGAAACAGGATTAAGCCCCAAGACAAGCTAGAATATCCAAGGGCAAATGGTTTTTACTGTGGATTTTTTTCAGATTATAGCTTGGAAAGACAATAGTAAAAGGAAAATAGGAAAATTTAGACTACGAGTGATAGTATCGCTCTGTTAAAATATCAGAGAACTTAAAGCACTAAAATACAACATATCTGATTCAAATATTATTGAAAAACCTTCAAATTTAAACATATAGCAAATAATAGACAAGGAAGCAATATTTTTTCAATCTTCAGTAAATTGCAATCAAGGTAATGGGATTATAGGTAGAAAACTCCATCTGTGATTTTAGCATATAATGCAGAAAATAAAGGATTTGAGCACACAAAATGTTTCCTTTATTTTGAATTATAACAGGGGTTGCTATCTCTGCCAGAAATCTTGTGTTCTGAATACATTTCCAGATGCAGTTCTGTTGGACTAACTGAACCACAGTGAATGATTTCCCTCTGGATAGCCTAGGATTCAGGTGTACCAGGCAGTAACAGTCTGTATGATAATGAATAGAATCAGCCTCCGTGTACTGTTTTATGTACAATCAGAACTTCAGCTAGGATATTCATTTAGTTTAGTAAAGTATGGAGTCCAGGAGTCTTGACTTAAAATTTTCATGTTTCCTTCTGACCTCAGATTTCAAAACATACTATTACCGTGTCCCTCCCTACAGGCCACACATGAAGTTCCTGAGTGTGGCAGTTAGCCCCAACTCCCCCAGATACCTATGATATTACCCTATCTCACTTTTTGAAAGTCACCTTTGGTTTGGAAATAAAGTCAACAACAACAACAAATTCCACAATGCTTACTAATGCATCACTTTCTCATCTTGCTCACAGAGACAGGGACTTCTCACATTTTCTCAAATATCCCATGCCTGACATCAAATCTTCCAGCTTTCTTAAGGCCATTTACTAAACTACAATTTGTTTGCATCATTCCTGTAGGAAATTTTTAATTTCTTCAAAACCACTCTTTTGCCAAATGGTATGATTTGAAAGTGGCAGCAAACACGGTATGTTTGCTGCTGAACTCAGGCAGGGCTACACAAAATGGCAGAAAGAGCAGACTCTAAAGTTAGAAGACTGCAGTTCATTCTCAACTCTACGCTCACTAGCAGCAGGATTTTTGTGCAAATCACTCAATCTCCTTATACCCTCCATTTCCTTACTTAAATAGGAATTCAAATTTTGCCTATGCCCACTTCAATTTGCAAGGTCCGCGTATGTGCCTATTCTAGAATCTGTAAAGTGCCATAAAGCATATGATTTTTACAAATACATAATGTGTCCTTAAAAACAATTCTCTAGGTCAGTTGCCTATACATTATAACCGCCTCTCCCCAATATGTGGGGTTTTTTTCTGTCATGTTTGTTGGCCTGTGACTGGCAAGCAATTACAATGAGTAATTCCATTTTGGAGAAGATAATAAAACGTGATATTGTAACTACCCACAGAGCCTCAAAAGTATTTATGTTTCCTCTAATAACCTGGTGTGATGCTGTTAATCTTGACAAAGCCTGCCTGGCAGGTGCTGGGGAGCTGAATCTTCATATTCTCTCACTGTTTGCTGACTCTTCCACAGGGAAGACTCCGAGCTATTAAAATGCAATGGCCCTGCTCTATTTTTAATTACATTTAGTTTATTAGAGGAACAATCAGAAGCACAGCAAATACTGGGAACTGACTTCCCCCTATTACCTCAGTGAAGGCCTGGAACATTTCATCACTTACAAAATGGGTCATGGGGAGCTATTTCTTCACCAAGATAAGTTAAAACACAATTTAAAGGAGTAACAGAAATGTATCACTTCCAGAGGGATCCAATTTTTCATTGATAATTTCCCCTTCGACCTAGTTAACATTTTTGTTCTAAAACTCATTATAAACTTTATGTAAATAAGTAGGTATGCATCAGGATGGAAACTTTAAACTTCTCTCTTCCATATCAATTGCAGAGTCACCATGAAATAAACCAGAAATGTGTAATATATAATAATTTCTTTAGAAGAACTTCGCAGGTTATAAGATATCAGTACATATAATTCCCACAGTTCTGAGGACAATATGTTATGTTTCTCGGTTGACCAAATCAATCCACTTCCTTTCAATACACAATATTATAAAAGTTGTAATTTCATGTATTATTATGTGCACATAGAGTTTTAAAAAATGCCCTCTATCTTATTTATAAAGAAAGGCATATACCATAGAAGAAGAAATACATATTTTCCACATTTATCATAAAGTTGTTTTCCAATCCCATTTGTGAACTGAGTCTATACTTTGGGCAAACGGCCATTATCTTTAATCACCTAGAGCAGCCAGAACATGGCAGGGTGTGAAATACAGATCATATGTTTTTTCCCTTCTCCTTTTCTCTTTTGAGAAGGGGGTTGTGTTATTGTTTCCAAAGGCTATGTAGGGCTATTGTAACACACAGCAGAGATGCAAACGGAGCAAATGGCTAAAGAAACTATTAGAGAATGGGCTAGGTAGGGGTACTTGGTTTGAAAGAATCAAGCATTGGGTTGTACATTTTTGTTTTGTTTTGTTAAATATTAAACACTGCCCTGGTGAATATTTTGGTTTCTCTTTAATCCCCAGGAACTCTTATTTTTTAAAAAAAGTAATCAATGACCCCCCCCATACATTAAATCACACTTAATAAAGGGAAAATAGTACTTATAAAGGATTTAATTCTGTTTTGCAACCTTAGAAAATTTAAAAAAACAAGTTTTTGTATATGCTCAGAAGTTTGGTTTGCTTAGATCTGATTTCCTCTTTTAGAAATGTGCTTTTGTTTTCTTCATCTTTTTCCAATCTGTAAGCATAGAATAACAACAACAAATAACAGGAAACTGGGGAAAGTAGGAAGAAGTATGCGAGAAATTACATTTCTTATTTATTTTAATCTTTTGAAACAATATTTTAAGTGATGCATTCAATGAATATGTATACAACATCTACTGTTGCCTTTTGTTAGCTACTGGATACATACTAGGGAAGTAAACATGGAGTCCTGCCTTCTGGAGAGTTTATAGACTCATAGAAAAGAAACACAACACAAAATAATTTCGTTTTTATGGATGTTATGAAGCATAAATGAAAGGAACTACTGAAATTATAACAGCTTGAATTGAATGGGTAGGAGGAGTCAAGGAAAGATCCACTGTGAAAATAATATTTAACATAAAACCTGTTGGAAAGGTAGAGATAGCCTATGTGTGAAGAAGGATGATGGGCAAAGGGCTGTGTTTGGCAGCCTTGAGAAGATAAAGAATGCAGCTTTATGGGGACTGAAAGAAGCCAAGGTGTGGATAGCTAAGGGGTGGGAGGCATATGGTGAGACTGGAGGACATAGGCAGTGGCATCTTACTCAAGTCTCCACGGGTCATATTGAGGAGTTACGACCCTGTGAGGACAATGAAAATCCATTTGAGGATTAAGCCGAGAGTGACTAATTTTAATTTTGTAAAGATCACTCTGGCTTCATTATAGGATCTAGAAGGGGGCCAGAGTAGTTACACAGATTCCTGTTAAGAAAAAAAAAGGCAAAATTCCCCCACTCTGTAAGTATTGGCGATAATTTCACCAAGATATATAAACTTCGATGTTATAATTTCTATCCTCTCAACCTGTACAAAGTAATAGTGGATTCTACAAGGATATTCAGTGAAAACAGAGATAAATTAACAAATAAAAACACATTAATGAAGCTACAAAAAAAGGACTTAGTGGTTATTTAAAGATGAGAGAGTGAAAATGTGGTAAAAGTCAGGAATATTCCAGATTTACAGACAGCCTAAGTGCCATTTGAGCATCCTGGAACAAAAGCTAATTTAGAGGAATGAGTGTATTTAGCCCTATGATTAATAGAAAAGAAAACAAGATATTTCCTGGCCCTCACCGGATTAAATGTTTGAATCCAAATTTTATACAAAAATTGAGCCTATTTAAGAAGTAACTGCTACAATACTGATTTTATAGATAATATAAACTATAAAAAAAGAACATCAGTATTAGCTGAAGTGGTCAGAAAAGGAAAATTATAAAAGTTATGTCATTTGAACTGTGCCTTGATGGAGCAGTAGGCTTTGGAATGGTAGACAGTGACGGGGCAATGGGCGGTTATGCTTAACTAAAGTGCGAGCTTCCTATGGAAGAGAAAAAATGTAAGAATGAGCAGTCTTGGCAGATTCTGGATAGCCTGGAATAGCAGAAATAGAGGCTTGGACTTAAATAGTAGATATTGTGAAATGATTGTAAAAAGAAATTAGATGTTCCTGCTGATTATTGTAAATGATAGGCTAGAGTTGACTGACAGATTAAACTGAGGACGGAGAATGTCAACAGTACATCCATGACAGGATTCCAAGCATAAATTAACTTAGCTCTGGACCACAGATGTCTTAATGGAAATAGATAGGAAGAAGAATTATTTTTTAAATATATATGAATTATTTCAAATAACTCAATAATAATACAGAAGATAATCATTGTTCATATACCCACCACCCAGCTCTATTAACTCTTACTAGTACATAAGAGTTTTTCAAAGAGCATCTATAACTGGCATTCCCTGTTTGCCTATCTCAAAGGGCAACTACGATTGTGAATTCAGTGTTTATCAATTCTATAAATCTATATTTTTAGCATATTTAAATATAAGTACTATAATTTGTCATTTTGCTGGTTGTTATACTTTATAGAAATGGCAGCAAACAGTACGTTTTATTTTGTAACTTACTCTTTACACTCAATACTATTTTTCTGACATTTGGTCATGTCAATAAATGGTGCTTGTTCTTCTTAAACAATGTATTGATTTTAATGTTACAATTATAATATGAGTTAGATTTACATTCTTCAGTGATAGGAATTTAGGATGGTTTCAGTTTTGGCTAGTGAAAGCATGGCTCCACAAAAATTCTTATATCTTCCTAGGCAGAAATCCTGTTCACTTTTTCTATGTATGTCTCAAGAAGTAGAATTTGATGATTGTATGATAAAAGCATCTTCATGTTTATTAGCTATTGCTAACATTCTCCAAAATAGTGATTTCTGTCTGCACCAACTGCATGCATATGTTAGTTGATCTCCTTATCTGTGTCAATATTGGTTTTGTCAATTTTTGCCAATCAAATAGACATTAAATGGTCTATAATTGCCATTTTAACTTTCATTTCTAGGATTACAAGGGTATCGCCCATATTTTCCTTATTAGGCTTCTTCCTTTGGAAATTGTTTGTTCATGTATTTTGTATATTTTTCTATTGTATTGTCTTCTTTTTTATTTATAGGAGTCCTTTTTTCCTAACCTTTTTCCAGTTAATGTATGTTGGAAAAACTACTCTCATTTTGGAGCTTTTGTTTCAGTCTTAATGGTATCTTTTTTGAGCATGTTTTTAAAATGTGATTAAATATATGTATTTTCTTAATTGTTTGTATTTTTAATCTTATTTAAGAAATTCTATATTATTTAGAAGTTTTAAATAAAATTTACCTTTTCACATTCAGGACGTTAATTTATCTGAAAATCGTATCAGTGTGTGCTATGAAGAAGACATACAATTTTATAGTATTTTTCTATTTTCTTGTCAATATGTATAAAATAATTTATTATTTCTCTCTTTATTTGTAATGCCTACTCTTCTAAATATGAAATCATCCTAAATGTGTAGATCTTCTTGTAGATCCTCTGTTTTGTGCCATTGGGTGTATTTTTGCTAATTTCACAGTTCCAATTATTATGGCTCTCTGGAAGTCTAGGTATCTGGTAAATCAAGCCTGGCTACCTTATTATTCATCAAAATTGCTATGCATGTTTTTTCTATTTCATTATACCTGTGAATTTTAGGGTCAGCATTTCTAATTTCACTAAAAAACTTGTTAGTAAATGCAATTAAATCAAATTTATATATTAATTTAATGAAAATTGATATTTTGATGTTACTAATATTATCCAGTCTTTGAACAGGTACAGCTCTTTTCATTTATTTAGTTTTTTTATACCTTCCATTATTATTTTGCAATTTTATCCTAAAAGTTTGAACATTTTTGTTCAGGTTTGTTTCTTGATAACAAACTTTTCATTGCTACTGTAAACTGAAGCTTATTCCCTACATTTTCTAACTAATTTTGTCACTGGTATATAGCTTTGTTACTGGTATATAGAATTTTTATATGTTAAGTTTTTATCCTAAAACCTAAGTCCTAAAAACTTACTAGAGTGTATCAACTGTCTAATAAGCTCTAAGAGTATGACAATTATTTTGAATATTCTATATAAGTAATCATATCAAATGCAAATAAGAGGTTCTATATCTTCATTTACAACTGTATTTTATATTTTGAAGATAAAATAGTAGTAATTGCTATATTTAATGGCTCATTTTTAATGTTTACCTTTATTGTGGTACATAGGGCTTATTTCTACTCTTTCAGTTTGTTTTCTTTTTACTTTCCTTTATCTCTGCTTATCTTAGATTGTTCTTTTTTAATGTCATTTTCTCCTTCTGTAGTAGGTAGTCTCTAAGACGACTTCCAACGATCCTTCTTTCTGTGTTTATACCTTTATGGAATCATTTATCCTTCATTGTCTTCGAGTGAATAGAACATGGCAAAAGTAATAGAAATCACTTCCAAGAATAGGTTATACCTGCGTAAACAGACTGGCTTAAATCACAAATGAGCTCCCATTCACAATTGCCACAAAAAGAATAAAATGCCTAGGATTACAACAAGAAGTGAAGGCCATCATCAAGAACTGTAAACCACTGCTCAAAGAAATCAGAGATGACACAAATAAATGGAATAAGATTCCATCTCATGGATAGGAAGAATCAGTATTGTTAAAATGGCCATGCTGCCCAAAGCAATTTATATATTCAGTGTCATTCCCATTAAACTACCATTGAAATTCTTCACAAAATTAGGAAAAAAAACTATTTTAAAATTCATATGGAACCAAAATTTCCCAAATAGCCAAGGCAATCCTAAGCAAAACAAGAAAGCTGAAGGCATCACGCTACCCAACTTCAAACTATATATAGAGGGCTACAGTAACCAAACCAGCATGGTACTGGTACAAGAACAGACACACAGACCAATGGAACAGAACTGAGAGCCTGAAAATAACACCACACACCTACAACCATCTGATCTTTGACAAACCTGACAAAAACAAGCAATAGGGAAAGGACTCTGTATTTAATAAATGGTGCTGGGAGAACTACCTAGCTATATGTAGAAAATTGAAACTGGACCCCTTCCTTACACCATATACAAAAATCAACTCAAGATGGATTAAAGGCTTAAATATAAAACCCAAAACTATAATAACCCTAGAATAAAATTTAGGCAATACCATTTAGGACAAAGGAATGGACAAAGATTTCATGAAGAAGATGCCAAAAGCAATTGCAACAAAAGCAAAAATGGAAAAATGGGATCTAATTAAATTAAAGAGCTTTGGCACAGAAAAAGAAGCTGTCAACAGAGTAAACAGACAACCTACAGAATGGAAGAAAAGTTTTGCAATCTATGCATCTAACAAAGCTCTAATATCCAGAATCTATAAGAAACTTAAACAAATTTACAAGAAAAAAACAATCCCATTAAAAAGTGGGCAAAGGACATAAATAGATAATTCTCAAAAGAAGACATACATGCAGCCAACAAAAATATGAAAAAAACTCAACATCACTGATCATTAGAGAAATGCAAATCGAAACCACAATGAGATACCATCTCACAACAGTCAGAATGGCTGTTATAAAAAGTTGAAAGACAACAGATGCTGCTGAGGTTGTGGAGAGAAAGGAACGCTTCTATACTGTTGGTGGAAGTGTAAATTAGTTCAACCATCTTAGAAGACAATGTGGTGATTCCTCAAAGACCTAGAGGCAGAAACACCATTTGACCAAGCAATCCCATTACTGGGTATACACCCAAAGGAATATAAATCATTCTATTATAAAGACACATGCATGTATGTTAATTGCAGTACCATTCACAATAGCAAAGACAAGGAATCAACCTAAATCCCCATCAATGATAGACTGGATAAAGAAAATATGGTACATATGCACCATGGAATACTATGCAGCCATAAAAAGGAATAAGATCATGTCCTTCGCAGGGACATGGATGGAGCTGGAAGCCACTGTCTTCAGCAAACTAACGCAGGAACAGAAAATCAAATACCACATGCTGTCACATATAAGTGGGAGCTGAATGATGTGAACACAGGGACACATGGGGGTGAACAACATACACTGGGGCCTGTCAGAGGGTGGGCAAAGGGGAGGAGGAAAAGCATCAGGAAGAATAGTTAATGGATGCTGGGCTTAATACCAAGGTGATGAGATGATCTGTGCAGCAAACCACCATGCCACACGTTTACCTATGTAACAAACCTGCACATTCTGCACATGTACCCCTGAACTTTAGAATTGGAAATAAAGAGAGAGAGTCTGACTTCGGTCTTGGGAGTGCTCTCTCACTCATTTTTGGATTGTTCACTTTGGGGGAAGCTAGTTACCATGTCACAAGATAGCCCAGTTGAGAGGCCTAGCCAGGTGAGTAAGTTTAGAAGCATCTTCTGAAGTCTGCTACAGCCATGTGAGTGAGCTTAGAAACAGATCAGATTCACCAAAGATGTGGACAAGAGTAGAGATTATTGACATGAGCATAGTTGAAATAATGATCTTTGGGTTTGGACTGGGTTGGAAGTAAAATGATGACAGAATACTCCAGATATTTAAAGAACAGTAATCTAAAAGACTTTTAAAAGAGAACAGGAAGTACCAAGTGAGCAAAAATAATAAAGGCAATCCACACCCAAGAGCAGGTTCAAAGACGGTAAAGTATATATAGAGATGTGATGTGAAAAGTTGGGAAAGAACTTTTATTTACCAAGAGAAGGATGTTGCTGTATAGACTAAGAGGAAGGTTATGTGATGCAAAATACAATACTGTTCACTGCGAATCAAAAAGTTGACATAGTCAAAGTTATTTAGCTGTTTAACTAAAGGCTTTATGTAAATGAAGAAAAAAACAGGATTTCTGCCTTTTTTTTTTTTTTTCTTGAGAGAAAGTTTAATTCCATCGGCCAGGCTGGAGTGCAGTGGCACCATCTTGGCTCACTGCAGCCTCGACCTTTCTAACCCAAGTGATCCTCCCACCTCAGCCTCCTGAGTAGGTGGGATTACAGCCACGTGCCACCATGCTGGGCTAATTTTTGTATTTTTTGTAGAGATGGGGCTTCACTATATTGCCCAGGCTGGTCATGAACTCCTGGGCTCAAGCAATCCACCTACTTCGACCTCTCAAAGTGCCAGGATTACAGTTATAAGCCACCATGCCTGGCCAAGATTTCTGCTTTTTTGCATTTTGTGATAAATGAAAAAGCAACAAGATGTTTTGCTTATCCTTTACTTAACGTTTTATACCCAAATCATTTCCACAAAATTTTAAAGTATCTTCACAAATTATAAGTCCAGTTTATGCTTGCTTTAATGAAAATAATGGTATTCTCAATTTTACTTTTAGAAAATTATTTGTGTAGAATTAGGAAATATAAAAGGTATGCATGTGTGTCTGCTTGTATTTGTGTTTTCATACACTGTTTTTTGAATAAAAAAGAAAAAGATCTATTCTTTTTCAAAGGAATCATAATAAATTATTTCTCAAAACATTATAATACTATGCAATCTAATGAGATATTTCATTACTGTTAAAGTCAGCTTATCAAAGAATATTGGCGACAGAAAATTGGAAAGTTTCTAGATTCTGATTTTCTATAAACAATTTAAAACCAATCAATTATTTTAACTAAAACAGTTCTTATTTAAATAACAAGTTTTCATAAACAAATACAATGTTTTCCTGCAGTGGTATCCTTTTCTTAAATTTTGCCTAACTTCTATTTCCCAGATAGGTTTGAATTCAGTCAATAATTCAATGGCTTTTTTTGTTTTTGTGGAGGTTTTTTGCTTTTGTTTTTATTAATAACAGCACATATTATCATAGCATAAATTCTTTCCCACATTGAGAAATTACTATTCCTAAAATAAAAAAATAGCATTCTACTCCATAAACTTTATCATATCTTTTATTTTAATTAGCCGTATTCTGGATATGTGTGTGCTTGAACATTTTGCATTATTTCCATTGCCCAGGAAGATCACAAATCTAAACCAAAATAAAGCAGGCTAACACCTGTCAGGTTAATGGTAATTGTCTTCAGCTTAGTAGCAGAATAAACAATAGTATATCATTAAAAGCACCTGACAACTCCCTCACAACAAAAGTGATTTTGTTGACTCTGAAAAATACTGGATTCTATTTCTGACCAAATAACTGACATTTTGTATATTCTTGAACAAGTCAAATGACTTGTACTCACAAGATAGTTATTTCTTAATATTGCATAACATTATAGCAAGAACAATAGTTTTGCAGATTTTGGTGGATTATGTGAAATGCAATGCTCTTTTATCCCAAAATAGTGCTTTCCCTATAACTTATATACTTTATAACCATTATTACAGGACCTAGCATGTGTACAAATAGAGAGTAATAGGTAAACCATTTATTTAATGAATTGCATTTAGTAAAATTTGTTTTGCATATTATAGTTGCATAACAAAAGGAATTTTTATCCGTTTTTACTGACGGGGCCCAAACACTTGTAATAATGACTGGCAAGTAGTGGTGCTCAATAGTTATTGGATGAATAGTTAAATGAAAGATAGTTGACAAGTTGCTTGTGCTAACTTCTTATTCCTCTCAAGATCTACAGTGCTCACTTAAAATCTATACTATGAAACTGAATATTAAGTGAATCTCAAAAATACATTAAAATTATCTAAAACACCAGCTACTAAACACTAACATAACAGCATAACCTACGCATGTTTAACCCTATAAAATGTTGTGATGTTTATATTGTGAAGGTGAAACTGCATTGACATTTGTTATGCAGTGAAGACGGTGTCCTGTCATACCCCAAAAGACTGTGTTCAGTACCATGGTTTGGCAAAATGGTAAGAATTCTTAATTGTTATCTTCCAGCAGGAAGATGAAAGGCAAGGTATATTTTCAATTGTGTGCCTCTAAGCACTTAGCCAAAGGCAAGCACAGAAAATGTGTTAATTAATATGAAATTTGTCCTATATTCTTTGTGTTCAAATATGGAGTTTTGTAGCATAAAAATTTACACTTAACCATTTCAGAGACAATGCAGTTATAGAGCCTTTAATTTCTATATCTAAGTAAAATGTGAAATTTACATTACTAAATTAAGTGTAAAATGTTGAAATAGAAAAGGAATTCCTATATAGTTAGTGTTTACCATGTGTATGGTCCTGTAATATATACAAACACAGAGCGAGCGAGTGAGAGAGAGAGACCACACTTTAAGTGTGTTTCCCAAAGGTTTAGAGTTTTCCTTTGATGACTTCAGCTAATCTAATGAAGGGGTAAGCATTCAGCAATGACATGAAAAATCATACCTGTTCAAACAATAACACTGACTGGTGACAGAGAGTAACTATAGAATTATGTGAATTCATGAATGTTTATTTACTCCATCAAAGCTTTGAACAATTTAGAAGGGGCGAACAGCAGAACCTTGGAAAAGAATGCAAAGAAATCAAAATTTTAATACAACTTTAGAGAAGCCATCAATTTGACTACAGACTGAAATGAAATTTGATTACAACAAAGAGAAGACTGAAGAAAAAGCAAGATTGGAAATTGGAAGAGAGCAAAATGCTGTGAATTTAATCAAATACAAGTCCCAGATGTGAGTAATCAACACACTGTAATCAGCATTGAAAGGCACTGCATTGGAAATGCATTACAGCTGCCAGCACTAGTGGGGCTGGACACTCTTCTCACAGGGCACATACCTCATTTCATCTGATGCTAACAACCCTTTCATAGTCAAACGAAGGTGGTTCCTAGAGGCTTACTCCTTTTAATGATTATCCGTTATTTATGGATACAGACCTTTGGCAGAATCTGCTTATACTTCCTGAGACGACCCAAACAAATATATGTTACCATTCCGAGAGTTTGATGTTTAGAGTCCCTTTTCATTATGCCATAAACTGAGAATTTTCTATGTGATTGCATTGGATAAATGTATATACTTAAGGTAATATGTAATTAGTAAATGCCAATTGCTTAAATATCTCTTGCTTAAAGAGGGACTTTTAGCAAGAAAATTTAAGATAATATTGAATTTCTTTCAGCACAACTATGGCAAAAGCACGGTAGCCTTGACAAAACTTCTTTACTAGCCATGATCATAAGTTATTAGCCCCATCAGCTCCACAGAAAAGGACACATTATTATGTAGCAGGGCCAGTGGAATGAGACCCCATTTCCTGAGGCTCAACCATAACATCTTATGACACAGCAATTCCACCCATAAGAACATACCTTAAGGGAGAAAATCGATAAAGCAGGCAAAGCCTTTTATGGATACTATTCCAATGTTGTTTAGAATTTTAAAAAATGAATTTATTTTTTATTTAAATTTAAAAAATGTTTAAATTTAATAAATTTTTTAAATTTAAAAAAATTTTAAATTTATTAAATTTAAAAAAATTTTAAATTTAATTTAAAAAAATTTTAAATTTATTAAATTTAAAAAAATTTTAAATTTATTAAATTTAAAAAAATTTTAAATTTATTAAATTTAAAAAAATTTTAAATTTATTAAATTTAAAAAAATTTTAAATTTATTAAATTTAAAAAAATTTTAAATTTATTAAATTTAAAAAAATTTTAAATTTATTAAATTTAAAAAAATTAAATTTATTTCATTTAAAATTAAATTTTATTTAAAATTAAATAAAAATTAAATTTATTTAATTAAAAAAAGAATTAAAAAAAAGAATTTAAACTACCTTAAAGTGCATGGTTAACAGTTACAAAAGTACACTTACATAGAAGGAAAAAAACTCTACTATTTGGTAACACAATAGAGCAACTATAGTTAACAATGATTTATTGTATATATTTTAAATATTTTAAAATATGGAGAAAAATGAAAACGAATTTTTCTCCAAACAAAAGAAATGTGATGTTATTACACATTCATGTAATGGATGCAGCTGCTAAAACAAGGTTCTTAAAAATAGTTAATGACATAAGAAAACACACATAAAATTAAGTAAAATTTCATTATTCAAAACTCAATAAAAGATAAAATGTTAATTTTATTTAAAAATGCAGTATACATAAAAAAACCTTAATTTTTTTAAAATGTGATGTCCTTTTTTATTCTAGGAAATTTGCTTGAATGAGCTCAGTTTCATAAATATATAACAAGTCCCTAGTCATTATCTCGAAGAAATACATGAAGCCAATATTTTCCTGACTGCTGAATGGTAATATTTAGGCTGAGAATATAATGTAAACTATGTACACTTCTTAGTAGTTTTGTCTCTAAATGCTTTTTTGCTTCTTTGGCAAAAGTGTTCTTTGCTGCTTAAGCATTTAAAATATTCTATGCCTGGAAGTTCTGTTTGTTCTCCTGGAGATAAATGTGTGTGTGCATGCATGTGTGTGTACTCATGTATGTGCATGCATACACACACAGATCATTGAGCAGTTTCTCACAGAAAATCTGGGATTGAGACTTAAAACTAGATGAAAGGCATAAGGAGATGGAGGAATGATCATCTCATACAGGGGATCAGACTGACTAAAGAAATCTCACTGGAAGATGGAGGCTGTATACTTACAGGTTTGTCTGAGGTTTGATAACTCTATACTGTTGTTAGATGGAACATTTTGATTGTTTTGTATGGTGAGAGAATTGGGACCCCACAATGTGTACAAGAAAAGTTCCCCTTAAAGGGGGTCCTCAGTTACCCTACATATGATGTCTTAGCCTATAGATATAGACTAGATATGTATGGCAAATCCTGGCATAGGAAATTAGAATTGTGAAGGTAAACCCAAGGCCATTAGAAAGGAATTCCCTTTGCTTTTTGAGAGATTTTGGGGGGTTTGGAAAGACATGGGAACAATCTTGCTGAAAGGAGGAGAATCGTACTTTGGCACAGAGTGACAAAATAGGAGCTGGGCAGAGAAACACCTGACCCTGGTTTCCTTTATCATAGGTAGGCCCCCAGAGTAGCCAAACCTAACAGAACTTTATAAATTATTCTCTGTGTTTTACTTCCTAGAATGCACTCCTGAACCTCAGTCGAGTTTTGTTGTAAGTGTTAAGTCACTACAGTGCCATAGAAATTAAGGAAAGGGTCTGCCGCCCTTGGGTGGGAGAGACAATAAATTCTCTCTGCTTTCCCAAGGTTAGTGATGGTAGCAGAAGAGCCAGATTAAAGGATGGGCCCTTTAAGCAGCTGTTTAGGGTTCCAATTTTACAGGGTAGCTAAAATATCACATAAAATGTAGTGAGATAATGCAAATATAATTAATCAGAACTCTTTTCAAGTAATGTCCTGTAAGTGCTTGAAAGAAATATTTTGACAAGCCACTAGTGTTGTTTAAAATCCCCAAGAAACACTCTTGTGTAACAGTGGAATGCTAAACTACCTTAAAGTGCATGGTTAACAGTTACAAAAGTACACTTACATAGAAGGAAAAAAAAATGTGTTATTTGGTAACACAATAGAGCAACTATAGTTAACAATGATTTATTGTATATATTTTAAATATTTTAAAATAAACTAAAGGAAGTGAAATTGGAATGTCCCTAACAGAAAGAAATGATAAATGCTTGAGGTCTTGGATACCCCAATTACCCTGGCTTAATCATTACACATTGTATGTTGGTAGTAAAATGTCACATGTACTCCGTTAGTATGCATAACTATTATGTATCTACAATAATTAAAACCAAAAAAAAAAAATAAAGATGAGGCACAAGTTAACTTTCAGGACTTTGTAGTGCAGAGGAGGGTATGTAAATCTGGGGCTAGAGCTGAATCACTTGGAACAATATGTACAGATAATCACCTTCCCCAGTAATGGCCAGCTTCTTCTCCACATAATGGAAAATATTTAGAAATAAATATTTCATGTGATGGCTGGCATCACATAGCTAGGTTGCCTGCAGTGTCCAATCCTGGCAGCCACATACTGAGTCTGGCTCTGGAAAGCTGTGGTGGGCCCCAGTGACGGCTGTGTCCAATCTCCAAAGGACATCAGCCACACTTGCAGGAGTGCGGTGGGATGAGGAGGAGGCTGCAGCTGAAAAACAATAGTGAGCATAAGACAAACTTGGGCGATCCTAAGGAAAAGTTGTGAGGCATTTGAAGAGAGACTAAAACTAGGATCTAAACCACTATGATTCCTGACATTGAAAGTTAATGTCTTACTTCCAAATAGACTCCATGAGGGCAGAGGTTTTGGCTGTTGTTCACTATTAGGTTCTTAATGAGGGAGACAGTGCTTTGAAGATAGTAGACCTTGATGATTATTTATTGAATATGTTAAAATGATCTCATTTTACACTCATATGCTAGAATAAGCTTAGACATGGGCCTAACATAGAAGTGAATATATACATACCTACATATGTATATATATACTACATATATCTTACACAGAGAATGAAATACACATATAAGGAAGTATACTAAAATGCCAACAATGTCTATCCCTGGTTTAAGTTATTGCAAGTGATTACTTTTTCCTTTTTCATATATTTCTGTATTTGTATATTTTACCTAATTACAGTTACTGCTACTAAAAGAAATGCAGTTAAAGATCTATACAAATATATCCTAACAAAAGATATTAAATGAAAATACTCAATAGATAGCAAATCATAATCACAAAGACCTTATGTTTAAAATTGCCTCATATCACAACCCCTGCTACATGCTTCACAAGCACAGTTCTTTTACATGTTGAACCAACAAGTACCGTATCAGAAAGGAACATTGCAAAAAGAAAACGTTTAAAAACTGATAGGAAACAAAGCATCTATTATTTTCTGTGTCCTGTGGAGTGGCAATTAAAAAATAGGGGTAAAAATGCCCTAGCTAAGGTTTCAGCCCCCATAAATGATGCATTTTCCCCCAGAAAGCAATCAGATGGAAATTGAAAATATACACGTTTGCTTTTGCCAAGTTCCAAATAACGCACTATGCCTCTGACGGACACATTTCTTTTGCAGCCTTGTTAATACTTTTGACCAGGAATAATTTTATAATTTGGGCTTGAAAATAATTTGATCTTCCTAAATAGAATATAAGTATTGTTGGTCTGATACTTTTTCTGTTGGTTCAAATTTACCTAATTTTCTTTCTTCATAAATTATTTCCTCATGTACTGATCTTCCCTACAGGGAAGAACAAAGAGATCTATGCAAATCGGCCATTTTAATGAAACAGCGTTTTATTCCCTAGTCTGATTCTGCTTTGATATCTTTCACAAATGAGTTAAAGGGCAATAAAATGTCAAAAGGAAGGAGAACAAATATCTTCCAGGATTAATGGCTGTTTTACCTCCCTCCAGACATGCATCATTTTTAGGAAGGCAGGAAGAATCTGCACACCGAGGAGCACAGAGAAACTGAGCAAACATCAGGGTTGCTTTCATGGGTCCTCATTACAAATTAGCAATTAAAATACTGGAAAATGCACTCATCCTAGTGATTTCTGTGGCTCTAGATTCCAAATTCTTTAACTGGAAGCACTTTCCAAAGATGCCTAAGGTGACTACTCTAAGAGTGATTTCTGAAGGATGCCCAAGACTTTCCCTAAAACTCAAGCAAATTAACTAAAAATATGTCTCTAAATAAGAATCACCATTTCAAAAACAAAGTTGTAAAAGAACAGGTAAAGCTCCCAATCCTAAATTTGTTCCATAGAGATCTATTTCTCTGTGTTTATTCATAAAGCCAAAAAATATACATTGATTACCTACTCTAAGCCAGGCATTGATCTATGTAGTATTTGACAAGGGTGGCAAGGTTTATGTTCTAGTATTGTGTACATTCCAATGGGATAGATTTAAAAAAAAAGTAAGCAAATAATTTAAAAAGGTGGACTGGAATTGGGGTTCTGGGAGACATGAGCAGGATGCTGTGGCAGGAATGAAAAAGAGTAGTAGGGGCATGGCTGATCAGTCATGGCTGCTCTAAGAGAAACCCTTCTTAAACCATAAGAAGTGTAGGATGGTGGGGTTAGGAGTGTCCAGGAGGGCAGAATTGAGAGTGAGATCATTTAGGCATGAATAAAATATGCTTAAATGTTGTGTATTAAATGAAGGCTATCTGTGTCTTCCTTCATAAGTGTTCATACGGGAGAACACCAGGTTTTAAAACCAGGGTCAGGCAGATGTTTCCCAAATTGAGTCTGTATCATTTGTCCTCCTGGGCCACATGCTTCAATATTTACAGGCGTATTAGGCTGTTCCTATGCGCATGGTTCCTAGAGAAATGGTTTTCTGTTTTTAATGTGCATAGGAACATCCTAATATGCCTGTAAATATTGAAGTCCTGGATCCTACTCTACAGATATGATTTCTTGAGTCTTAATAAGGAGGTCCTGGAATTTGTCTTCATGAGTGATTCTGATACAGATAGTATAAGAACCATACTTTAAGAAAAACTTCTCAGACAAGACACAGTGGCTCACGCCTGTAATCCCAGAACTTTGAGAGGCCGAGGCGGGTGGATCACCTAAGGTTGGGAGTTCGAGACTAGCCTGATCAACATGGAGAAACCACGTCTCTACTAAAAATACAAAAATTAGCCAGGCATGGTGTCAGGTGCCTGTAATCCTAACTACTCAGGAGGCTGAGGCAGGAGAATCGCTTGAACCCGGGAGGTGGAGGTTGTGGTGATCCAAGATCGTGCCATTGCACTCCAGCTTGGGCATCAAGAGAGAAACCCCGTCTCAAAAAAACGAACAAAAAAAAAACAAAAAAAAACTTCTCTCAAAAATTTCTTCTTCTCGAGGAGCCAAGATGGCCGAATAGGAACAGCTCTGGTCTACAGCTCCCAGCGTGAGCGATGCAGAGGATGGGTGATTTCTGCATTTCCATCTGAGGTACCGTGTTCATCTTACTAGGGAGTGCCAGACAGTGGGTGCAGGTCAGTGGGTGAGCACACCGTGCGCCAGCCGAAGCAGGGGCGAGGCATTGCCTCACTCGGGAAGTGCAAGGGGTCAGAGAGTTCCCTTTCCAGGGGTGACAGATGGCACCTGGAAAATCAGGCCACTCCCATCCGAATACTGTGCTTTTCCGACGGGCTTAGGAAATGGTGCACCAGGAGATTATAGCCCACACCTGGCTCAGAGGGTCCTACGCCCATGGAGTCTCACTGATTGCTAGCACAGCAGTCTGAGATCAAACAGCAAGTCGGCAGCGAGGCTGGCGGAGGGGCGCCCGCCATTGCCCAGGCTCACTTAGGTAAACAAAGCAGCCCCGAAGCTTGAACTGGGTGGAGCCCACCACAGCTCAAGGAGGCCTGCCTGCCTCTGTAGGCTCCACCTCTGGGGGCAGGGCACAGACAAACAAAAAGACAGCAGTAACCTCTGCAGACTTAAATGTCCCTGTCTGACAGCTTTGAGGAGAGCAGTGGTTCTCCCAGCATGCAGCTGGAGATCTGAGAATGGGCAGACTGCCTCCTCAAGTGGGTCCCTGACCCCTGACCCCCGAGCAGCCTAACTGGGAGGCACACCCCAGCAGGGGCAGACTGACACCTCACACGGCCGGCCGGGTACTCCAACAGACCTGCAGCTGAGGGTCCTGTCTGTTAGAAAGAAAACTAACAGAAAGGACATCCACACCAAAAACCCATCTGTACATCACCATCATCAAAGACCAAAAGTAGATAAAACCACAAAGATGGGGAAAAAACAGAGCAGAAAAACTGGACACTCTAGAAAGCAGAGTGCCTCTCCTCCTCCAAAGGAACGCAGTTCCTCACCAGCAATAGAACAAAGCTGGATGGAGAATGACTTTGACGAGCTGAGAGAAGAAGGCTTCAGACGATCAAATTACTCCGAGTTATGGGAGGATATTCAAACCAAAGGCAAACAAGTTGAAAACTTTGAAAAAAATTTAGAAGAATGTATAATTAGAATAACCAATACAGAGAAGTGCTTAAAGGAGTTGATGGAGCTGAAAACCAAGGCTCGAGAACTACGTGAAGAATGCAGAAGCCTCAGGAGCCGATGCGATCAAATGGAAGAAAGGGTATCAGCCATGGAAGATGAAATGAATGAAATGAAGCGAGAAGGGAAGTTTAGAGAAAAAAGAATAAAAAGAAATGAGCAAAGCCTCCAAGAAATGTGGGACTATGTGAAAAGACCAAATCTACGTCTGATTGGTGTACCTGAAAGGACGGGGAGAATGGAACCAAGTTGGAAAACACTCTGCAGGATATTATCTAGGAGAACTTCCCCAATCTAGCAAGGCAGGCCAACATTCAGATTCAGGAAATACAGAGAACGCCACAAAGATACTCCTCGAGAGGAGCAACTCCAAGACATATAACTGTCAGATTCACCAAAGTTGAAATGAAGGAAAAAATGTTAAGGGCAGCCAGAAAGAAAGGTTGGGTTACCCACAACGGGAGGCCCATCAGACTAACAGCTGATCTCTCAGCAGAAACCCTACAAGCCAGAAGCGAGTGGGGGCCAATATTCAACATTCTTAAGGAAAAGAATTTTCAACCCAGAATTTCATATCCAGCCAAACTAGGCTTCATAAGTGAAGGAGAAATAAAATACTTTACAGACAAGCAAATGCTGAGAGATTTTGTCACCACCAGGCCTGCCCTAAAAGAGCTCCTGAAGGAAGTGCTAAACATGGAAAGGCACAACCGGTACCAGCCACTGCAAAATCATGCCAAAATGTAAAGACCATCAAGACTAGGAAGAGACTGCATCAACTAACGAGCAAAATAACCAGCTAACATCATAATGACAGGATCAAATTCACACATAACAGTATTAACTTTAAATGTAAATGGACTAAATGCTCCAATTAAAAGACACAGACTGGCAAATTGGATAAAGACTCAAGACCCATCAGTGTGCTGTATTCAGGAAACCCATCTCACGTGCAGAGACACACATAGGCTCAAAATAAAAGGATGGAGGAAGATCTACCAAGCAAATGGAAAATAAAAAAAGGCAGGGGTTGCAATCCCAGTCTCTGATAAAACAGACTTTAAACCAACAAAGATCAAAACAGACAAAGAAGGCCATTACATAATGGTAAAGGGATTAATTCAACAAGAAGAGCTAACTATCCTAAATATATATGCACCCAATACAGAAGCACCCAGATTCATAAAGCAAGTCCTGAGTGACCTACAAAGAGACTTAGACTCCCACACATTAATAATGGGAGACTTTAACACCCCACTGTCAACATTAGACAGATCAAGGAGACAGAAAGTCAACAAGGATACCCAGGAATTCAACTCAGCTCTGCACCAAGCAGACCTAATAGACATCTACAGAACTCTCCACCCCAAATCAACAGAATATACATTTTTTTCAGCACCACACCACACCTATTCCAAAATTGACCACATACTTGGAAGTAAAGCTCTCCTCAGTAAATGTAAAAGAACAGAAATTATAACAAACTATCTCTCAGATCACAGTGCAATCAAGCTAGAACTCAGGATTAAGAATCTCACTCAAAACCGCTCAACTACATGGAAACTGAACAACCTGCTCCTGAATGACTACTGGGTACATAATGAAATGAAGGCAGAAATAAAGATGTTCTTTGAAACCAATGAGAACCAAGACACAACATACCAGAATCTCTGGGATGCATTCAAAGCAGTGTGTAGAGGGAAATTTATAGCACTAAATGCCCATAAGAGAAAGCAGGAAAGATCCAAAATTGACACCCTAACATCACAATTAAAAGAACTAGAAAAGCAAGAGCAAACACTTTCAAAAGCTAGCAGAAGGCAAGAAATAACTAAAATCAGAGCAGAACTGAAGGAAATAGAGACACAAAAAACCCTTCAAAAAATTAATGAATCCAGGAGCTGGTTTTTTGAAAGGATCAACAAAATTGATAGACCGCTAGCAAGATTAATAAAGAAAAAAAGAGAGAAGAATCAAATAGATGCAATAAAAAATGATAAAGGGGATATCACCACCGATCCCACAGAAATACAAACTACCATCAGAGAATACTACAAACACCTCTACGCAAATAAACTAGAAAATCTAGAAGAAATGGATAAATTCCTTGACACATACACTCTGCCAAGACTAAACCAGGAAGAAGTTGAATCTCTGAATAGACCAATAACAGGAGCTGAAATTGTGGCAATAATCAATAGCTTACCAACCAAAAAAAGTCCAGGACCAGATGGGTTCACAGCCGAATTCTACCAGAGGTAGAAGGAGGAACTGGTACCATTTCTTCTGAAACTATTCCAATCAATAGAAAAAGAGAGAATCCTCCCTAACTCATTTTATGAGGCCAGCATCATTCTGATACCAAAGCCGGGCAGAGACACAACCAAAAAAGAGAATTTTAGACCAATATCCTTGATGAACATTGATGCAAAAATCCTCAATAAAATACTGGCAAACCGAATCCAGCAGCACATCAAAAAGCTTATCCACCATGATCAAGTGGGCTTCACCCCTGGGATGCAAGGCTGGTTCAATATACTCAAATCAATAAATGTAATCCAGCATACAAACAGAACCAAAGACAAAAACCACATGATTATCTCAATAGATGCAGAAAAGGCCTTTGACAAAATTCAACAACCTTCATGCTAAAAACTCTCATTAAATTAGGTATTGATGGGGCATATCTCAAAATAATAAGAGCTATCTATGACAAACCCACAGCCAATATCATACTGAATGGGCAAAAACTGGAAGCATTCCCTTTGAAAACTGGCACAAGACAGGTATGCCCTCTCTCACCACTTCTATTCAACATAGTGTTGGAAGTTCTGGCCAGGGCAATTAGGCAGGAGAAGGAAATAATGGGTATTCAATTAGAAAAAGAGGAAGTCAAATTGTCCCTGTTTGCAGACGACATGATTGTATATCTAGAAAACCCATTGTCTCAGCCCAAAATCTCCTTAAGCTGATAAGCAACTTCAGCAAAGTCTCAGGATACAAAATCAATGTACAAAAATCACAAGCATTCTTATACATCAATAACAGACAAACAGAGAGCCAAATCATGAGTGAACTCCCATTCACAATTGCTTCAAAGAGAATAAAATACCTAGGAATCCAACTTACAAGGGATGTGAAGACCTCTTCAAGGAGAACTACAAACCACTGCTCAAGGAAATAAAAGAGGATACAAACAAATGGAAGAACATTCCATGCTCATGGGTAGGAAGAATCTATATCATGAAAATGGCCATACTGCCCAAGGTAATTTACAGATTCAATGCCATCCCCATCAAGCTACCAATGACTTTCTTCACAGAATTGGAAAAAACTACTTTAAAGTTCATATGGAACCAAAAAAGAGCCCACATCGCCAAGTCAATCCTAAGCCAAAAGAACAAAGCTGGAGGCATCACGCTGCCTGACTTCAAACTATACTACAAGACTACAGTAACCAAAACAGCATGGTACTGGTACCAAAACAGAGATATAGATCAATGGAACAGAACAGAGCCGTCAGAAATAATGCCACATGTCTACAACTATCTGATCTTTGACAAACCTGAGAAAAACAAGAAATGGGGAAAGGATTCCCTATTTAATAAATGGTGCTGGGAAAACTGGCTAGCCATATGGAGAAAGCTGAAACTGGATCCCTTCCTTACACCTTATACAAAAATCAATTCAAGATGGATTAAAGACTTAAACGTTAGACCTAAAACCATAAAAACCCTAGAAGAAAACCTAGGCATTACCATTCAGGACATAGACATAGGCAAGGACTTCATGTCTAAAACACCAAAAGCAATGGCAACAAAAGCCAAAATTGACAAATGGGATCTAATTAAACTAAAGAGCTTCTGCACAGCAAAAGAAACTACCATCAGAGTGAACAGGCAACCTACAAAATGAGAGAAAATTTTTGCAACCTACTCATCTGACAAAGGGCTAATATCCAGAATCTACAATGAACTCCAACAAATTTACAAGAAAAAAACAAACAACCCCATCAAAAAGTGGGCGAAGGACATGAACAGACACTTCTCAAAAGAAGACATTTATGCAGCCAAAAAACACATGAAAAAATGCTCACCATCACTGGCCATCAGAGAAATGCAAATCAAAACCACAATGAGATACCATCTCACACCAGTTAGAATGGCAATCATTAAAAAGTCAGGAAACAACAGGTGCTGGAGAGGATGTGGAGAAATAGGAACACTTTTACACTGTTGGTGGGACTGTAAACTAGTTCAACCATTGTGGAAGTCAGTGTGGCGATTCCTCAGGGATCTAGAACTAGAAATTCCATTCGACCCAGCCATCCCATTACTGGGTATATACCCAAAGGACTATAAATCATGCTGCTATAAAGACACATGCACACGTATGTTTATTGCGGCATTATTCACAATAGCAAAGACTTGGAACCAACCCAAATGTCCAACAATGATAGACTGGATTAAGAAAATGTGGCACATATCCACCATGGACTACTATGCAGCCATAAAAAATGATGAGTTCACGTCCTTTGTAGGGACATGGATGAAACTGGAAATCATCATTCTCAGTAAACTATCGCAAGAACAAAAAACCAAACACCACATATTCTCACTCATAGGTGGGAATTGAACAATGAGAACACATGGACACAGGAAGGGGAACATCACACTTCGGGGACTGTTGTGGGGTGGGGGGAGTCGGGAGGGATAGCATTGGGAGATATACCTAATGCTAGATGACGAGTTAGTGGGTGCAGTGCACCAGCATGGCACATGTATACATACGTAACTAACCTGCACATTGCGCACATGTACCATAAAACCTAAAGTTTAATAATAATTAAAAAAAAAAAAATTTCTTCTTCTCAGCAGCATGGCCTGGACTTTGCCTAAGAGTTGACATCGTAAATGGTTAGGTTAAAATTGAGGTTGGTGGCCCAACATTCTTGGTCCTGCCTTATCCCAAAGCCACTATTAAGGCAAAAATGCCTTTTTATATGTTAGAAAAAAAACCTCTCTCATCTGAGTAGGGCTTTATAGAAAGTCTCCTTTCCTCTAGCAGACATAACACTGAACTAGTGTGCAAAGCTTGGCTAAAAGAAAATGTACTGGATGTTAGCTCCACTGTTCCCTGGACTAGGTTGGGCCTGTCAACAGGGCTTGACCAACTGCAGACTATAGCCCTGCCTTCATTGCAGGGCACATAAATCAAGATGTGCACCAGCAGACACAAAGATGGGAACAATAGACACTGGGGACTCCAAAAGAGGGGAGGAAGTGGGTTGGGGGAGGGTTGAAAAACTGCCTAACGAGTACTATGTTCATTATTTGGGTGACAGGATCGTTAGAAGCCCAAACCTCAGCATCATGCAATAACAAACTTGCACATGTACCCCCTGAATCTACTCACGTAACAAACTTTCACATGTACCCCCTGAATCTGAAATAAATATGCATCAGAATCGAGAGTGCCAAATTATTTTCCATTAAAGTCAATTCATCTTGTGTTTGTCTTTCTCCTAGTTTTCAGGGACTATAACTAGTTTTACTGGTTTTGTGTTGCCAATCACATGTTGCTTTTTCACTTGGCAGCATAATTTATATGATGTGAGAGATACTTGGGGGACATCTTTTGTATATTCCAATTCTTTTACTGTCCTAAGTCCAGGAAAGCCTCAGCTCTTTCTTAGTCTTTTTTGCAGGTTCTTCCTCTACCAGCCAACCTCAAAATCCTTAGGATTCAGTCCAAATCCCTTTTTCTCTTGTCTTTCTACATCGTTCCCTGAATAACCTATCCATTCCCATGACTATAAGCACCATCAATATCTGATAATTCAGAGATTGATAACTCATAATCTAGTATGAATTCTAGATTTGCATATGTAATTAACCCTTGGATGTTTGTATTTAAAGGTATGAAGACCAGGATTTTCAAAAGCGAATTACTGATTTCCCTCTTTCAAAACTATACTTGCCCTGGTTTTATACACCTTTGATCAAAGTTGAAACCTGGGTAACATTCTTGTTTCTTTTCCTCTACCCTCTGCATTTATGATGGTCTAAACAGGAAAGGAGAAACCACTTATATATTTACATCCAAGGAAATCTTATGCAGGGAATTGATTACACCGGTGATTTAAAAAAAATGCTGATTGGCTAAACATAAGTTGATGGGACAACTCAAAAATTAGCAACAGAGCCAGGGAAGGACATGGTGTTATGGGGGCTTAGAGGCTAGCAACATCTAGTGGAAGCTAGAACCAGAGAAAGCCAGTATGGAGTGACTTGGAGCCGTGAATGAAATGCTGCACCTGCAGAGATGTGCTCTCTTATTTCAATCTGCAGCCGGTGACTGTGGCAGTGGAAGCCAGCCAGTCAAGGAATGGAGCCTGAAATGCAGAACAGAAAAGGTAACAGTGAGGGGTGGATCTGATGGCACAGCCACCAACACAAACAAGTATTCCTAAAAATCTCTCTCTCACCTTCATCCAAGCTATCTATATTCTTCCTGCAGGCTTCTAACATGTCTCGCTCCAATTTATACTCAATAGAGCAGCCAAATAAATCTTTTCAAATGTAAATTTGGCCTGTTTGAAATGTAACGGTCCACCTTCACTCCTCCATCTGCTGAAAATATATCAATGGCTTTTTATTGTACCTAGCATGGCAAACACTTAACTTCTGCCTGCAACACTCTACGTAATCGAGGCCTTGCAACCTCATCTTTGACTACTATCCATCTCACCCAATTCATTCCATGACCCTAGCCTACTGTTAGCTTCCAGACCATACCAAACTCTTTTCATCCTTAAAGCTTTAGCAATCTTGCCTCTGCTCAGTTCTTAAATGAATGCCTTCTTCTCATTCTTCAAAGTTGATGCAATGCCACCACCTAAGATGGCCTGCCCAGGCAACTACATCTGAGTAGCACGCCTGCCCACCACCCTGTCTGTTATGCTCAGAGTTATTTTCTCAGTTTTTACGTGTGTATTTAGTTGCTCCTATCTTTTACCGTTAAACTATAGGCACCACGAGATTAAAAACTCATACTATTCCCACTTTTCTTTATATATTCAGAATTTAGCATAGTGTTTGGTATATTACCTCTATTCAAAAAATGTTCATTGAATAAATGAATGAATGTATAAATCTACAGAAGACATTGAAGATGAGCAGGAATTTAAATATATTAACTTTAAAAAAGGTACAAACCTGTGATAAAGAAAAAAATCTGCACAGATGACTGGTATTTTTGTTTTTCTCAATAGTCGTTATTACAGCACATAGCAATTATAGTACTAAAAATATTAAAAATATCATAAATGCTATTGAAGGAAAAGTTTCCTGGTTGTGTTATAGAAATCTAATAATTACACATACTTTTAGAGGTATAAAAATCACTTCTTTTTAACTTCCTGTAAAGCTGTATTTCTGAATCTTGTTAAACTACAGATTCTGATGTAGTATGTCTGGAATGGGACCGATATTCTGTATTTTTAACAAGCATGCTAGTGATTTCCAAGCTACTGATCCAGGGATCACATTTTTGAGTAGCAAGAAAGCCATCAAGTTGATGAGCTGGATTTACATGAATGTTTTCCTCTTATTTCAATTGTCTCATTGATATAAAACAATATATCAATATATCAATTGATATAAAACATAACTAGATTATAATGCATAAAACTAAAAAGTATGTATACATCTCAGTTATATTCTTTGAGGTCTCACAATTAACCAAATATCATCTGTAGGCACCGTAAGTTTTTTCTTTATTACATATATAATCTTTAAAAATTTATCTTACCTTACAAATTGCTCACAATTAAACTTTACTATTACTATAATTATTATCTATATTTACATTTATAGATTTTACTCTGAGTCAAAGATTTCAAAAGGAAAAAATAACAGTAATTGTTATTACATAGGTTCAGGCCCAGAAAATTAAAAATCTTATAAGATATCTCCTGATATGAGAGCCATCTGCTTTCCAGGAAAAAAAAAAGGGAGGGGGGGAATGACCCTGGGCCATTAGCACTGAGGAAGTCTGGAGAAGCAACCAAATATCCACCATGACCAAACTGGTTCAGAGTCACATTAAGGCAAGAAATGTCCTATTGAATCAGAAATACCATAGTCATTACCCAACTTTAAAAAATTGTGTTGTTAATTAAAAAAATATAAACACAAGGAAAAAAAATCCAAATATCTTTCTTCACAAAGGTTTTGACTGACAAATGAAGGACAAAGGAATGTTGAAAATGACCAAAAGATTCATGAAAAAAGTAATTTCAAATAAGAAGTACCCAAAACATATTAGATACATATATTAGGTTTGCATACTACCTTTAAGTTCATTTGAGAGCGCTTATAGATAAGGTATAATGACTGCTAATATTAGCGCAAAATATAGATTTTCCACATCTTCCCAAATTGAGTACAGTTTCAGTAAACACTGAGGATTTAGAGGCTCTTCTAAAATTTTGATACACCTATTTGAGTGAGTCCTGAAACTGAATAGAGGGGAAGGGGACAAATAATCTAATCTCATATAATACAATTATAATTATGAATATATTTTTGAAAACACTTTACAAAAGTGCTTCATCATTAGATTAATAAACTTCCAATTTAACCCCTCATTTTAATCAATTTAATAAATGTATGTTAAGTATTTACAGAATAAACAAAGATGAGCACAATACTATGTTGAGCCTCAAGGGCATCAACATTTATTAGAGTCGAACCCCGTAGCAATTATCTAAAATCTAAATAATAATTGCATAATAGAGGTACATAGAAAATATAATGAAATCAACTAGAAGGAGGTCTGGAGAAGAGGGCATATCATGGAAAGAAAGTCAGAGAGATCAAATAAGATCTACACAATTCGAAAAACACCATTCTCAAATGCTGAACTTTCCTTTTCTGGCTTATCCATTGAATCACACAGTCTCTTTCTCAAAGCTCAAATCACAGAATTCAGTGATATGGCCTAAATCTGGGTGGGGGTTGCACTGTTTCCTGGTGCATCTAATGAACAGTGTGTCACATAGGCAGACAGTATTCAATAAATGGCTCTTGTTGATAACGACATAACTATAGGTAATTTGCACTTTCAGTATATATAATCACAGCCCATTGATTATCGAAAGATGATTAGGTGAAAGTTTACAGTCATTTATAGAAGAGGTAGCACATAGATAAGAAAGAGAAGAGAAATCTGTTAATCATATGGATGACCTAGGAAATAGAGCAGAAAAGCATCAATGTCATGAAAGGCATGAAGCAAGGTAACGTGCTAGCTTCTGTGCAAGCAGTTTCATTAAAATGTGCCAGGTCTGGAAAATAGTGAGGAAATTGTTATTTTTAGGGTGCAGAGAACATATTCTCAAGTCCTGTGAAATGGTGTGAATACAGTGGGCTTCAATGAAAAAATTTATTACTTTACACAGAAGGTAAATGACAAGTAGAATAAGAGAAAAATCCTTTCATTTAAAAAAAAAGAAACAGAAAAGAAATAAAGGAAGAAATTCTCATTTCCCATGATATAACTGTATTTACTCAATAAAATATAATGCAGTCATGAGAAATACTATAAATTTCCCATATTTTCCTCTTCAGGATAAAAATTATATCATTTAAGAAGTCAATGTAGGAAATGTTATTTTAAAATCATGTGCTAAATTCAGGGGAAAAATGGTTCTAATGAGACATCAAACATAAGAAAAAAAGAGTTTTAAAATAAAAGAGAATGTTAATTCAAGGAGATAGTGACTTTGCATTTTCATGATGTTTTATAGTATGCAAAATATATCACAGTATTTGAGGTAGGGTGAATAAGTATTATTACCTAATTTTACAGAACAGAAATGAGAGGAAGAAATTTAAATGTATGGAATGCTTTCTATTTCTGGTAATATTCCTACAAGAAAAAGCTGAGGAGCTGTAGAAATTAAGTTAAAACAATTTTTGATCAAAAAGCTGCCAAAGAAGCCAGTACTTGAGGGTCCAGGATCACTGAGAAAAGGAAATCAGATTGAGATTAATCTAACATTTGGTGTTGCTGCTTTTACCTCATGGCATTTGCTGATTGGTGATTGGCATAAGACCAAGAGGCTAAAAGGTTGAGTAGAGTTTTGTGGCTGAGAGCCTGGAAATCTGAGCCAAATTTTTAAGTCTTAGAGGGATGTAGGGGTAAAAATTGCCAAGTATGGAGCTTCCAAAACAGCCAAGATTAGAGGCTAAGACACTGGACAGAAAGGAAGTGCAATGAGATAAATCCAAAATTCTGTTTCTATTAAGATGAGAAGAGCTTTCCACAATCTCATAGAGCATGGGACACAAAAATTGAAGTCCAGGGCCAACCAAGTAAGCACATCCCTGAAATATACTTTAGAGTTTGAGTTAGACTCCTGAGAGGAAGGCAGCATCAATCAGAACCTCACATTATTTGTATAATTTTCATACACAGCTCCTGGCCCTCAGTAAAATTACCAGACATGCCAGAGCATGGGAAGTGAAGGTCAAGACCTCAAGAAAATCAAATAGAACTGGTGATTCAGATATTAGAATTACAAGACTTAGACATTAAAATTACTCTGGTTAATGGTTAAAATAAGATAGATAAGAAGGAGAATTTCACTAGATAATGGGAGTCTATAAAAGGTATCAAATAGAAATTTGAAAACTGAAAAAATATACATAACAAAAGTTAAAAATTCAGTAGTTGAATCTAACACAGCAGAAATGATCACTGTAACAACTACAGTATACACATACTTTTCAAGCAAGATATATTTTGGGGTGAAAACTGACACACTGAATATGCCAAATAACCAATCTAATCTTGATGATCAACATCAGATGACTTATATAACCAGCTATCAATGTTTATCGCATAGGTATATTTATTCAAAGTAATAATGACACAACTATAGTCAATGGAATAGAATAGAAAATCCAGAAGCAAACCCATATCTATTTAGATAGTTGATATATTTCAAAAGTCATCGTTCAGTGCAATGTGAATAGTATACGCTTTTCACAAATAATGCTGGGTCAATTGAATATACAGATGGAAAAATTAACGTTGTTTATATTTCATAGTATAAAAAATCAATCCCTGATGGATCTTTTTATCAAAACTTAACAGTTTGCAATAATGTTTTTTGAAGGTAACACGAGAGAATATTTTAGTAATTGGCAAATATCCAAAGTTATCTTAAACAGGACACATATACTCACAAACCCTACACATAAAAAAATGATAAATTGATATCATAAAAAATGATAAATGTAGAAAAATGTAGAAATAAGACACTGGGTGGGAGAAAATATTCGAATACCTGCAACAGAAAAAGGCTCTTATAAAGAATGTTACAATGTTTAAGGACTTGTTTTTTCTCCAAGATGGCAGATAGGAGGCTTTGCTAGTATGTCTAACTGACTTGGAAAGAGCAAAATAGTGTGCAGAGATACATGCTGTGAACTTTTATCCAAGAAGCAACATAGGACCTCGACAGAAAAGCTGAAAGAAACTACAGACACTTTTCAAGAAGCAACAGGCAGCAGCATACATGAGCCAAGTGGAAATCTGTGAGTCTCTAGGGTGTGAAAGTGGGAGAGACTGTCTTGGTGATACACACTCCCACTGGGGAGCTGGGCAATCCAGACCACAGGACAGCATCTTAATCCTGCCCAGTGCTTGAGCTGATTTGAGCAGATGCTTGCATTAGCTGATGGGAGATAAGAGGACACATCAGTTCAGTCCAGCCCCAGCCAGCAGTGCCCCACTCTGGAGTTAAGAGCAGAGCCCAAGTCATTACACGTCCTGCAGAACTGTCTACAGCCTAAGGCATCAGAGAGCTTCTCCAGTTGGCTGACAAGAGATATTAGTGACAAATCCTCCTCAGAAGGAAGAACCAAAATTACAGGTGAATAATCATAGCCAAAATGGATTGTTAAGGAGAGAGCAGTACAGCATATATGAGAGTTCACTGGAAGAATCTAACACACACACACACAACAGGGAGAGATCACACTCAGAGACTTAAGTAATCCATGGGAAGGGTAGGTGAAAGTGCTCTTGGCCTCCCTCACCCTTACAGCAAACTTCTGGTATCTGAGCTCAAGGAGAATTTATTTGCCCTCACAAGCACAGATACCAGAGGGGGCTGCAATTTGGAGACTTCTTGAAGGCATTACCTTGCTTGCACAAGGATCTCCATTTTCCCCTGGACATGAGCTATAGTAGTGAGTGCCATACTGGGTGCTCACCCACTGTGGGGCTTTGTTCAGCTCAGTGTCCTTCAATCCTTGTATCTTCACATCACTAGATCCCTTGCAGATATTCCCCAGTACCAGCCTGGATTGTGGCTGCCCTACAGGGCAGCTGGTCCCAGAGGAGCAGCAAGATTCACAGTGGTCTGGCACTCAAGGACCATCACTCCTAGGGGAAGGGGAAGTGCACCACATCAGAGGAACACCTCATGGGACAAAATAAACAGGAGTGCAGATCTTGAGTCCAAATTTTTCGTTTGTTGAAAGTTTCTTTCAGCAGAGGCACAGGTGCAGTGCTGGCTCAGTGAGAAAAGACTGAGCTTCTACCCCAGCAGTTGGGCAGCCCCAGTGCACATGAAGGGACTTTGAAAAGGAGACTCCTTCTCCTTCTTGCCCACCACTGCAGACACAGCTAGGGCTTCTCCATAGGAGCTTGATGCAGGTGCACCTGTAGATTACTTTTCTGGAAACCTCCAGGGTAACTGGATCCCCACAGGCAGAGTGCCCTCCAGGCTCAGGCTTATATGAGTCCCAGTGCCTCTCTACATTGAAGGTCAGCACTCCTGCAGAGGGAAAGAGGTGCCTATCTTATCTAAATAGCAGGACAGGAACATGACAAGGAGGTGGATTGCTTTTCTACTGGCCTAGAAAGGGAGCTGAGCTGGCTCCCTCCATTCCCCCTGAAAAGATCACAGTGCATTTCAATAATTATCATTTGTACTAATATATCTTAGTAACAAAACAGAAAATGAATTTTAACAAATGATACAATGTATAGTAGCATCAAAGAAACACTGAATACTCAATAAATCTAAAAATGATGTAAATTATTTAGACAGCTATAAATTATTATTATTGAGAAAATTAAAAATCTAATATAAAAAGTAAGTGGTAGAATATATAAAGTAGATGAATGGGAAAACTCAGCCTTGTAAAGATGTCAATTTTCATCAAATGGATAACCATCTCTTCAAACGGATCAACTAGCCATCTGTCAAGGTTGAGACCTCTGCCCACCATTGGGGCATTGCATATACCTACCTGCTTCTGCTGCAACTGGTTTTTACCCATGGGTACCTCCTACTGTCCTGAAGGCTGAATTGTTCAACTTAGTGAAAAAAAAATACCATGGAAAAAGTTAAAAAGTGCACACCACTGTAGGAGATATAATTTGGATGTTTGTCCTGCTCAAATCTCTTGTTGACATGTAATTCTCAATGTTGGAGGTGGGCCCTGGTGGGAGGTGTTTGCATGAATGGTTTGGGCCATCCCCTTGGTGATAAGTGAGCCCTTGCTCTGGGCTCCCATGAGATCTGGTTATTTTCATATATATGGCATTCCCTCCCCAACTCTCACTCCTACTTTCATGATGTGAAGTGCCTGCTCCTACTTTGCCTTCCACCATGAGGAAAAGCTCTCTGAGGCCTCCCCAGAAGCCAAGCAGATCCCACTGCCATGCCTCTGGTACAGCCTGCAGAACCATGAGCCAATAAAGCCTTTTTGCATTATAAACTACCCAGCCTCAGGTATTTCTTTATAGCAATGCAAGAGCAGCCTAATACAGATTAATGACACCTCTGCCATTCTGGCCCCACGGGAGAGAGTGAACCTACCCACACACCCAACACATTACTACTACAACCAGCACCTCAGAAAGCCATTGCACAAAGATTTTATATAACCAAGGAATACATACAGAGACTTTGCCACTGAAAGCACTCAGAGCCTAAGGTAGGTGACCATAAACTAAACACATTAAAGTCACACGTTCAAGAGGAAAAATATTCTTTTAAAACCCCAGTAAAATAAAAAATAAATTTAATAATAATGTAAGAAATTGTCTACTCAAATGAGAGGAAAGCAGAAAAGTAATTCTGGTCAAATAAAAAAACAGTTTCACAACACCCCCAAAAGATCACACTACCTCTCCAGTAGTGGATCCAAACCAAAATGAAATATTTGAAATACCAGATAAATAATTTTAATAGTTGATTATAAAGTTGTTCAATGAGATCCAAGAGAAAGTTGAAAATCAACATAAAGAGATTAAAAAACAATTCAGGATATAAATTAAATTTTCTAAAAAGGAGAGATATTTTAAAGAAAAACCAATCTGAACTACTGGAAATGAAAGACACACTTAGGAAATTTCAAAATACAGTGTGAAGTTGTTTTTTTTTTTTTTTGAGACAGGGTCTCGCTCTGTCACCCAGGCTGGAGTGCAGTGGCACAATCTCGGCTCACTGCAAGCTCCGCGTCCCAGGTTCATGCCATTCTCCTGCCTCAGGCTCCCGAATAGCTGGGACTACAGGCACCCGCCACCACGCCCAGCTTTTTTTTTTTTTTTTTTTTTTTTTTGTATTTTTGATAGCGACAGGGTTTCACAGTGTTAGCCAGGATGGTCTCGATCCTCTGACCACATGATCCTCCCGTCTCAACCTCCCAAAGTGCTGGGATTACAGGTGTGAGCCACCGCGCCCAGCTAATGTGGTGTGAAATTTTAACAATAGACTAGACCAGGTAGAAAAGGGAATTTCAGGGCTTTAAGACAAGGCTTCTGAATTAACCCAATTAGACAAAGAGAAAATAATTAAAAGAAATGAATAAAGTCTTCAAGAAATATGGGATTATGTTAAACAGCTAAACCTAAGAATCATAGATGTTCCTGAGGAAAAAGAAAAAGCAAAAGTTTGAAAAACCTATTTGAGAAAATAATTGAGGAAAGTTTCCTTCATTGTGTAGATATTTAGACATCCGAATAAAAGAAGCTAAAGAATTCCTGGGAGATCCATTGCAAAAAGGACATCACCAAGACATATAATCATCAGGCTATCTAAACTCAATGTGAAGGAAAGAATTATAAGGAAAGTGAGACCAAAGATTCAGAAAACATATAAAAGAAAACCTATCAGACTAATAGCAGACTTCTTAGCAAAAACCTTACAAGCCAGAAGGGATTGAGGTCCTATGTTTAGTCTCCTTAAACTGTCATGCAAGAATTCTGTATCCAGAAAAACCAAGTTTCATAAATGAAGAAGAAATGAAGTCTTTCCCAGACAAGCAAATGCTGAGGGAATTTGTCATCACTAGATCCTTACAAGAAATGCTAAAAGGAATTCTAAATCTTGAAAGGAAAGGTTGATACGGATCAGTATAAAACCACTTGAAAGCATAAAACACACAAGGTTCATAAAATAGTAACACAATAGAAAAAACAAAGTAATTACATAAAAAATCAATATGATGACTAAAACAGCACCTCACATGTCAATATTAACTTTGACTGTAAATGATCTAAATGGCCCACTTAAAAGATGTAGATTGGCAGAAAGGATTGAAGAAACACAGAACAAATACCTGCTATCTGCAAGAGGCATATCTAACATGTAAAGATTCTTATAAAATCAAGGTAAAGGGATGGAAAAAATATTCCATGCAAATGAAAACTAAAAGTAAGCAGCAATAACTAATTTCATATCCAATAAAAGACTTTAAAGCAACAAGAGTAAGAAAATACAAAGAAGGTCATTACATAATGATATAGGGATCAATTAAACAAGAAGACATAATCATCCTAAATATATATGTACCTAATATCTGGAGATATCAGCTTTATTTAAAAATTACTATTAGACTTAAGAAAAGAGACAGACAGCAACACAATAATAGTGGGGGACTGCAACACCCCGTTAACAGCACTAGACAGACCACTGAGACACAAAGTTAACAAGGAAACACAGGACTTACATTGGACTCTAGAACAAATGGACATTTACAGAACATTCTACCTCAAAACTACAGAATATACATTCTTCTCATCAGCACATGGAACATTTTCCAAGATAGATCATATAGTAGCCACAAAACAAGTCTCAATAAATTTTTAAAAATCAAAATCTTGTCAAGTATTTTTTCTCAGACCAAAGCAGAATAAAACTATAAATCAATTCCAAAAGGAACATTCAAAATTACATAAATACCTAAAAAAATAAACAATCTGCTCTGAATGATCTTTGGGTCAACAATAAAATAAGAAATAAAAATTTTAAAAATTGTTTCAATGAATGATAACAGTGACACAAGTTATCTAAACCTCTGGAACACATCAAAAGCAGTGCTAAGAGGAAAGTTTATAGAGCTAAATGCCTATATCAAAAACACAAAAAGGTTACAAATTGACAACCTAATGTGATATCCCAAGGAACTATGGAAATAAGAAAAAAAATCAAATCCAAAGCTACCAGAAGAATAGAAATGACAAAAAATAGAGCAGAATTAAATAAATTTGAAGCCAAGAAAATACAAAGCATCAATGAAACAAAAATTTCGTTCTTTAAGAAGATAAAATTGTTAGACCACTAGCTAGATTAACCCAAAAGAAGATTCTAATAAGCTCAATTGGAAATGAAAATAAAGGCATTACAACTAATACCACAAAAATACAAGGGATCATTTAAAAGTACTATGAACACCTCTATGCACACGAACTAGGAAATGTAGAGAAAATGGGTAAATCCTGGAAACATAACAATCCTACAAGCTTGAATCAGGAAGAAACAGAAATCCAGAACATACAAACAACAAAAAAAAGCTATTCCAAAAGATTGAAGCTATTCCAAATGATTGAGCTATTCCAAAAGATTGAGAAGGAAAGAATCCTCCCTAACTCATTCTACAAAGCCAGTATCCCCCTGACACCAAAGCCAGGAAAGAATATAACAAAACAAGAAAACTGCAGACCAATATCCCTGCTAAACATAGATATAAAAATTCTCTACAAAATACTACCAAAACAAATCCTACAGCACATTAAAAAGATAATTCACCACGATCAAGTGGGTTTTATCCCAGGGATACAGGGATGGTTCAACATACTCAAGTCAATAATGTGATACATCACATAAACAAAATCAAAAACAAAAACTATATCATCTCAACATATACAGAAAAAGCACTGATAAAATTTAGTATCCCTTTATGATAAAAACCCTCAACAAGCCAGGCACAGAAGGAGCATGCTTCAAAATAATAAAAGCCGTATATGACAAACCCATAGCCAACATCATAATGATTGGGGCAAAGTTTAAAGCATTCCCCCTGAGTACTGGAAGAAGACAAAGATGCCCACTTTTACTACTTCTAATCAGGCAAGAGGAAGAAATAAAGGGCATCCAAATTGGAAAACAGGAAGTCACACTATCTCGGCTTCTGATATGTTACTTTATCTAGAAAACCCTAAAGACTTCCCCAAAAGACTCCTAGATTTGATAAATGAATTCAGTAAATCTCAAGTTACAAAATTATTGTACACAAATCAGTAGCACTGCTATACACCAACAATGACCAAGCTGAGAATCAAATTAGAAACTCAATCCCATTTACAATAGCTACAAAAGATATAAAATTCCTAGAGATATACTTAACCAAGGAGGTGAACTATTTCTACAAGGAGGACTACAAAACACTGATGAAAGAAATCATAGATGACACAAACAAAAGGAAAAACATCCCATGCTCATGTATTGGAAGAATCAATATTGTGAAAATGACCATAGACCCAAAGCAATCTACATATTCCGTGAAATTCCTATTAAAATACCGCTGTCATTTTTCACAGAATTTGAAAAACCAATCCTGAAATTCATATGCAACCCAAAAAGAGCCTGATTAGCCAAGGAATTCCTAAGTGAAAAGAACAAATCTGGAGGCATCACATTACCTGACTTGAAATTATGCTACAAGTCTATAGTAACCAAAACAGTATGATACTGATATAAAAATAAACACAGACCAATGAAACAGAACAGAGAGTGCAGAAATAAAGCCAACTACTTACAACAAACTGATTTTTGACAAAAAAGTAAAAGCATACACTGGGTAAAGGACATCCAATTCAATAAATGATGCTGAGAAAATTGGATAGACACATGTAGAAGAATGAAATTGGATTCCTATCTTTTACTGTATATAAAAATTAACTCGAGCTGGATTAAGTCTTAAATTTAAGATCTGAAACCGTAAAAATTCTACAAGAAAACCTAGGAAAAACTTTTCTGGACTTTGGCCTAGGTAAAGAATTTATGACAAAGACCCCAAAAGCAAATGTAATGAAAACAAAATAAATCAACCTATCTAAACAAAATAAATCAGACCTACCTAATTAAACTGGAAATTTTCTGCACAGCAAAAGAAATAATCCACAGAATAAACAGACAACCTATACAATGGGAGAAAATATTTGCAAACTTTATAACTTTGATAAAGGACTAAAACCCAGAATCTCAAACAAAACTGCAAGAAGATGCTTGACCCGGGAGGTGGAGGTTGCAGTGAGCCAAGATCATGCCACCGCACTGCAGCCTGGCAGACAGGGTAAGACTCCAACTCAAAAACAAAACAAAACAAAACAAAACAAAAACTGCAAGAAAACAAATAATCCCATTAAAAAGTGGGCAAATGACATGAACAGACATTTCTCAAAAAAAGATATACGAATGGCCAATAAACATATGAAAAAATGCTCATCACCAGTCATCAGGGAAATGCAAATTAAAATGACAATGAGGTACCACCTTACCCTAGCCAGAATGGCCATTATTAAAAAGCCAGAAAACATTAGGTGTTAGCATGTATGTGGTGAAAAGGGAACACATACACTTTTGGTGGGAATGTAAATTAGTACAACCCCTATAGAAAACAGTATGGAGATTTCTCAAAGAACTAAAAGCAGATCTACCATTTGATCCTACAATCCCACTACTGGGTATCTACCCAAAGGGTAATAAGTTATTCAATTAAAAAATCATCTTCACAAGGACGTTTATCAAAGCACAATTCACAATTGCAAATGTGGAACTGTGAATTGCAATTAACCTAAGTGCCCATCAGCTAATGAGTGAAGAAAATAAATGTGGTGTATATACACTATGGAATACTACTCAGCCACAAAAAAAAAGAATGAAATAATGTGTTTTGCAGCAACTTGGATGGAGCTGGAGGCCATTATCTTAAGTGATATAACAGGATTGAAAAACCAAATACCCCAAGTTTCCACTTATAAGTGGAAGCTAAGCTATGAGTACACAATGGCATACTGAGTCGTAAAATGAACATGGGAGACTCAGATGGCGAGAGGACAGGCAGAGGGAAAGGAATGAAAAGCTACCTATTGGGTACAAGGTATGCTATTCAGGTTGACAGTTACACTAAAAACACAGACTTCACTATAGGATGTATCTATGTAACCCAAAACTACTTGTACTCTGACAACAGCTATTGAAACAACAACAAAAAAAAATTAAGAAACAAAATAAAATAAAATTTGCCCTTCCCATAGAAAAAAAGAGTATTTGAGGAAAAGATAGATAATTAAAAACAACGACAAAAAACATGGACAAGATGCTTGAAAAGGTGCTTTATAAAATGACTAATAAACATATAAAATGTTCTCAACTACTACAATCATGAGTAAAATATAAAGTAAAATTACAATGAAATACCACCGCACACACACTAGGACTAAAATAAAAAGACTGACAATATAACGTGTTTGTAAAAATATAAAGAAACTGGAACTCTCAAACACTACTTATGGGAGTGTAAACTGATACAATAACTTTGGATTTTATTGGTATCTAGTAGTGTTATACGTAAAACCTATCACCCAGGGATTTGAATTTTAATAGATATACATATATGTTTATAAAAAAATATATAAGAATGTTCATAACAGTATTATTTTCGACAGCCCAAAACTGGGAACAACCCAAATGTCCAGCAATATTAGAATAAGTAAATTGTTTTATTTTTACACAATACAAAATAGTGCACAATGAAATTGAACAAATTACATGCAACATAGATGAATCTCAACATGATGTTGAATTAAAAAAAGGCAGACACAGAAGCGTACATTCTTTATAATGCCATTTATTTTTTAACAGAATTCAAAAATTCTGTTAAATGTCAGAGTAGGGATTACTTTGGGGAAAAGAGCCTAAGAGTGGGCATGACTGGGACTTCTGGGCTACCTGTGATCTTTCATTTCTTGATCTGGTGAGTGTATGAATGTGCTATTTTGTGAAAATTCATTGAGCTGCATACTTACAACGTGTGCACTTTGCTGTATACATGTTACCCTTCAAAAGTAGCTGTATTTTTTAAAAAATATGCTAAGCACTGTTAGGTACCAGGCACTATGTACAATGCATAAGGCTGGCATTTTTTTCAGAGCTTTTTCATACTAGAACTGAAAAATATCTCACCCTTCTTCCTTGTTGATGTCATGTGTTAAACCCTAACTAATAAAAGAGGGCATTTGTAAGTGCAATCTCCAGTGAGAAAATGCATAGAGGATATTTTAGCATAATCAACACAGAAACGTGGAGAGAAAACCATTCTGGCAATGGAAAACGTTTGACTCACAAATATTCCACCTAAAATACCTTGTAGGGCTGTCACCTCTCAGCCCATCTAAAATAAAATATGATAGAACTGAGTGACTGGTGACTAAATTGAAGAATTAACAGAATTCAACTCTACAAGAAAAGGATGGAAGACTGGTTGAAAAGAAAATATACCAATTCAAAGCGAGAGGGATTTGAGTTCACAAAATGATGACAGACTGAGACTCTGAGACCTGAGAGAAAAGAACCCTTGCCTGCCGAGGATCTCAGTGACGCTGTTCAATTCAAAATCATGAAGGGAGTACTCTATAACAACCACTTTCTATGGATGTGCACAAGTTGGTAGATACAGCCTGAACTCAAAGTAATAGTTATATTGAGCTCTGAATAGGTATTTGCCTAGCAGATAAGGGCATTCAATAATGCACTGTACAAACCTTCCAAATTACCAGTTAATGCACCACAATAGGATTATCCTGCTAGGGGAAGGGGTACAGAAGGTACTACTATAGCACAGGGTAAGGCTGCACCTGAGTCAAAGTAAGCCATGGAACTGAGCCAAAGAACAAGCTGCCTGGGGGTGAAAGTAGATACCAAATGAGAAGTAATTGTGCTAAGAACACCCTCATCAAAAGAGAAGGGCATGTTGAAGTTAGCCATGTTCTTGGCCCTAGAGTTGCTAGGAAAGCAGGCCATTTCAGAGTAGATATTTAAACCAGATTACTGGAAACGTACCCTGATATGGAAAGATAGTTTCTGCATGTTGCTCAGGGAAAATGCCAGGAGTAGAAGACCTAGGAAGGGCAGTGTATGTAGCCACATCATTCATAATAGAATTTTAAACAAAATCTGTGCTGTGTTTTTGAAATGGAGGAAAGCTCCATCATCAAGATAGAAGAGCTTGTAGAAAGTCCAAAGAGAACTGTGATCTGTATTACAGTCCTGGCCATAGGACCTATAATAGAAGATAGGAGAAGAAATGCAGCCATGTGGGAATGCTATTAAGGTACTGTAGCTGAGGACTTCTAGAAGGTCTAGAGTGGGTGCCAGGGGAGGAGGAGTTTGAACTGTAGATTAAACAAGATAAAGAACTGTAATAATAATCTCTTAGAAAATAGAAGTGGGTTATGGAGCGCCCTTGGGATCCCTCCTCCTGGTGATAGGAGGTTGAAAGACCCAGGATGTATCAGCCTTAATGCAGGACTCATTGTGTGTCTTAAAAGCAGTTTTTAGGAGCAGAAAAGGCCAAAAAGGCAAATACCAAATCCTTTTACCACAAATAAAGAAGGAATAAAAATAATTCTGTTCCTGAGGTAAGACTGGAGAAATGTGTATGGTGTAATAGAGAAGGAAGATAGGGATTCAGTCAGGAAACCAGCATGGATCAAATGAAATTTAGCAGGAGCCATTGAGAGTGAGTTGGGGGCAGATCTAGAAATTCAGTTTTAGACAACCTGGACATTAATGATACTTCAGGACCTGAGCGATGGGAGGAAAAATTAAAGGGAAGCTGATGTTAAACTATATTTTTTCCTTCGTAGATCTGCAGCCACCATCCCCATTTGTGTTTTTGTTTTCTATAGATGTTCCATTTGAAAGGCAAAAGCAGACTTCCTTGAAACAACTTATCTTCCTATCTTGGGGATAGCCTAACTCATCGAGAAGATTGTGTTTGGAGTTTCAGAGAAGAGGGAGGAAAGGAGAGTGACAGGAAAGGGGGCAGATTTCCATGACACAAAAAGGGAGAAAATGCCTGCAGATCACTTCCAGACTCTTTCTCAGTGTTCTGAGGAGGTGGCTTCAACTCTGGGGGAAATGGATGTAACGTATACCTAGGGATGTTGGATTTGGATTTCTGAACCCTGGTGCATGGACAACGGAGCTATGTGATTTCAAGTGTACTCTTGGTCCCCAACAGCAATGTATATCTGCAAGTCATGGCTCTTATGCATTCCTGATACTGCTTCAGTACTATCAACTGTGGAAAATGCTGAGCAGACTCAGTACAAAGGAAAGGAATTTGTTGTGCTATGCTTATAAAATACTGAGGGAGGATTTCAAACTATTTAAAACCAGATATGGCACAGGCATCTCTATATCAGGCAATGGTCCTGAACAACATGCATAAATATCAGTCATAAATATCTCAGCCCTGGGCATATGTCTTAAAATATATGTGATTTATTATATGGGAAGATAGACATGTGTTCAAATAAACATTTAAACATTTTATTATTTTAAATAAAGTTTAACTCATCTGTACATACCTTGTGGTTTATTATATAGGTGACTAAAGCCTAGTCATAATAATTTCTGGTGAAATAAAGCTCTGGCTTATAAAATAATCACACACACACCCCTTGTGTCAGAAATGTTCTTGTTAAGATACCTGAGTTTCAGATGCCCCAGCTGAGCTTTCAACAGTAAAACCTAAGTCAATTTTGTAGCTCTGGGACCAACACAGCAGGGCTTCACTGCTACTCACAGTGTGCTCCATGTATTATCATGCAGAATCTCAGTCTTTTCCCCCTGCTGCCCCCACAAACATTAAAGTTTGAGAAGCACAATGGCATGAGCTTGTCCAATTTAAGAGAGTGCATGATTTAGTCTCTATGGTCCCCCACTGTTTCAATTCAGTTTGGGAAGTTTAATTTAGTTCCTTCTAAGTGCATTAGAAACTCCTCTTCCCACAGTAACACCTCAAGAAAAGGCCTGATTCATGGTACTTAAAACACACCCACATACAGCTTTAATAGCTAAAGACTTGCATAGGCTTCAAGGACATGGACTGCTAATGATAAAAGACAGAATGCATTTTGGATTTGCATTAGTAACATAAAAGTAGCTTCATGTCCCAAAGTTATCATCAATGCTTCCACAGAGAATAACATTTAATGATCAAAATACGTGAACAGTGAATAATTCCTAATCATTATAAGCATGACCGCTAGGTCTGTAACATACTTAGGGCCTTTGTTTCATCAATTCTACCTTGTTTTTCACCATACCTACCCTTTTCAAATTCTGTAGCATTTTTATAAAAGGCAGGAAAACATAAGTTTATAAGTAATGCTCTTGGTGAAAAATTCTAAGAATTTTGGTAATGCATAAGGCTAAACAAATTAGCTGGCATAATTCTAGATTATTAGTTTTTAATTTTACTTTAACTTCTAGGATACATGTGCAGAATGTGCAGGTTTGTCACACAGGTAAACATGTGCCATGGTGATTTGCTGCATCTATCAACCCATCACCTACCTATTAAGCCCAGCATGCATTAGCTATTTATCCTGATGCTCTCCCTCCCCCACCCCTCCCACAGGCCCCAGTGTGTGTTGTTCCCCTCCCTGTGTCCATGTGTTCTCATTGTTCAGCTCCCACTTATAAGTGAGAACATGTGGTGTTTGGTTTTCTGTTTCTGTGTTAGTTTGCTGAGGATAATGACTTCCAGCTCCACCCATGTCCCTGAAAAGGACATGATCTCATTCCTTTTTATGGCTGCATAGTATTCCATTATGTATATGTACCACATTTTTTTTTATCCAGTCTATCATTGATGGGCATTTGGGTTAACTCCATGTCTTTGCTATTGTGAATTTCACTCACTTTTTAATTGTACCTTTTGTGTGTGTATACCTAGCAGTGTCTTCATTTTTTAAATATAGAAACTAAGGCACAGAAAAAACTAAGTAAGTTACCTAAAGTTACATAAGAAAGTTTCTTATGTAACTTTAGAACAAGAACAAGAAACAGTAAGGTCAGGATTAGAAAGCTCATGTTCTTTGTATACTACAACACAGTTTCTTCTTTCAGGATTAGGTTGAGGGCTTTATTTTATAAAAATATAACTGCAAACTTCAATACATTCTCTATTATAAGCTGATGCCCTTCTTAGAATATAGCATTGTTTAGATGCCATGGTGGTTTGCTGCACCTATGAACCTGTCATCTAGGTTTTAAGCCCTGCATACATTAGGTATTTGTCCTAATGCTCTCCCTCCCCTTGATCCCAACCCCCAACAGGCCCTGGTGTGTGACATTCCCCTCCCTGTGTCCGTATGTTCTCATTGTTCAACTCCCACTTATGAATGAGAACATGTGGTATTTGGTTTTCTGTTCTTGTGTTAGTTTGCTAAGAATTATAGTTTCCAGCTTCATCCATGTCCCTGAAAAAGACATAAACTCATTCTTTTTTATGGCTGCATAGTATTCCATGGTATATATGTGCCATATTTTCTTTATCCAGTCTATCACTGATGGGCATTGGGTTGGTTCTAAGTCTTTGCTATTGTAAATAGTGCTGCAATAAACATACATGTGCATGTGTCTCTATAGTAGAATGATTTATAATCCTTTGGGTATATACCCAGTAATGGGATTGCTGGGTCAAATGGTATTTCTAGTTCTAGATCCTTGAGGAACAGCCACATTGTCTTCCACAATGGCTGAACTAATTTACACAGTGTAAAAGTGTTCCTATTTCTCCATAGCCTCACCAGCATCTATTGTTTCCTGATTTTTTAAACAGCACCATTTTTTTTTTAACTGTGTAGAAGTTCTTTAATTAGATCCCATTTTTCAATTTTGGCTTTTGTTGCAATTGCTTTTGGTGTTTTAGTCATGAAGTCTTTGCCCATGCCTACGTCCTGAATGGTATTGCTTAGGTTTTCTTCTAGGATTTTTGTGGTTTTCGGTTTTACATTTAAGTCTTTAATCTATCTTAAGTTATGTTTTGTATAAGGTGTAAGGAAGGGGTCCAGTTTCTGTTTTCTGCATATGGCTAGCCAGTTTTCCCAGCACCATGTTTTAAATAGGGAATCCTTTCCCCATTGCTCGTTTTTGTCAGGTTTGTCAAAGATCAGGTTGTTGTAGATGTATAGTGTTATTTCTGAGGCTTCTGTTCTGTTCCATTGGTCTATATATCTTTTTGGTACCAGCACCATGCTGTTTTGGTTACTGTAGCCTTGTAGTATAGTTTGAAGTCAGGTAACATGATGCCTCCAGCTTTGTTCTTTTTGCTTAGGATTGTCTTGGCTATATGGGCTTTTTTTGTTTCACATGAAATTTTTAGTCATTTTTTCTAATTCTGCCAAGAAAGTCAATGGTTGCTTAATAGGAATAGCATTGAATCTATAAAATACTTTGAGCAGTATGACCATTTTCACAATATTGATTCTTCCTGTTCATGAGCATAGAATTTTTTCCATTTATTGTGTCCTTTCTTATTTCCTTGAATAGTGGTTTGTAGTTCTCCTTGAAGAGGTCCTTCATGTCCCTTGTAAGCTGTATTCCTAGGTATTTCATTCTGTTTATAGCAATTGTGAATGGGAGTTCACTCATGATTTGGCTCTCTGCTTGTATGTATTAATTTCTTTTGAGCAGAAAAATAAAATGATTCACACTGAAATAAAGATTATTCTGGCAAACATATGCAGTGGTTTAAGAAGATATGTTTTTGTCAGTTCCCCATTAAGTCTTTTGGTTTCTAAACCAAAGCTATGGCTAACATAAATAACAGTTAACATTTATTTATTACTTACTCTGTATCAGGTGCTATGCCATGGCAAAGCTGTTGTCATCCTGGGTTCTTGAATGATTATGTGGCACAGAGCCTGCCTACTACCTTGTTATACGAACAAGAAATAAACTTCTATTTCATTTCAGCCATTACATTTTTGCATCTATTCATTACAGCAGTTTGGCATACCCTAACAAAGACAAGTACGTATCATTTATTATTCCATTTGTTACAGGTATGGCAGATATGGAAATGAAGACTTGGGATACTTGTTCAATGTTTCACAACTAGTAAGTGGGAGAATTGAGATGGAGTTGACATTGTCTAAGTGTAGAGCAATTGTTCTTAACCACCAGATCACAATGCCCCCAAGTTATAAGGCTCCATGAAGGGTTCAAGTTCTTGTGTCATATATATGGCTCTACATTATTTAATCCTAAATTCATAAATTTAATTCCTCAGCATTTTAATGTTCCTGTACCTTTGCCTTTAGTATTTTCCACCTTGGAATGCCCTGTCATTGAAATTCTTTCAGTTTCCCAAGGATCTGCTCATTTGTTACTGCCTTAATGACTGACCTGACCCTCTAGCTCAAATAATCTCATCCTCCCATAGTGTACTTTTTAACTTTCTTAGACTACATGATCATCTGTCTTGCTCAATGATTTACTTCAAATTATCATCCCCTTATTTAATTTTGAAGGGTTTTTTTTCACCTTGTGAAAGGTGCTCCTGTGTTCTCTCCATAACAATTTGTCCTTCTTTTTTAATCCAGATGTACAATTTTGTTCAAAGGGCAAAGTGTCCAGCCCCAAATGAAGAAAGATAGTAAAGGCATGATTGTCTTTTAAATCTATCACACTTATCCTTTGCCCCATTTTCAGATAGTTTCTCATCTTTCCTGCACCTAAGAGTTGCCCAGTGACAGGGTCTAACTAACGAAAAATAAAGGATAATCTGCTAAGAAAGCAGAATTTTTTCTTCAGGGAAGATATTCCTTCTGATATCAGAGAGACAGGGAAAGAAAAAAAAGAGAGAGAAATCAAAGAAGAAAATCTGCTTCCTCCTTCCTGATTTGAGGCAGACAAATGAGGATTTGATATTTATAGCTATAGAAGTCTTCTGAAAACCATAAGATGGCCAGGCTAAGGACAAAAATCCATGATTCTGGGAAAAGTAGTACAGATATATGAAAAGAGCCTAATCTTTTATATCATCCATGAGCTCCTATGTCAATTTTTAGACTGCCTATCTACCCTTATTATGTGAAATAACTGAATATCTTTATGAGCTAATCTTAGCCATGTTTTAAAGCTAAAATCATTCCTGATACAGAATCACACCTGAAACAGCACCTGATTATAGTCACCAGGACTACTCACAAGTATTCCACATCCACTCCTTCCACATTCATATTCAAATTACCACTTCCTCACCCACTTTGCAGTTAGGCACATGGCCATGTAACTTGTATTAGTTGGCAATATGTGAGCAGACATATTGTGGGACACCTCTGGGTGGAAGCTTTAAGAGCATATATAATTCACAGTAAGTATCCTTTCTCCTGGCATGGTCACCATGGTGCATATGTACAAAATCAAGTCTCAGCCTGGATTGTCTAAGAACTATGATGTGCAGAGCTCCCAGATTGACACGTTAGACATGTAGATAAGTAGCGAATGAGCCCTTGGTTTATTAAGCCACTGGGATTTTGCAGTTGTTTTATGTGTAGCATAATTGAGCCTATATTTACTTATCCTGACAGAATCAATAGTCACAGGCTGATGACACATACTTTCTTTCTCCAGGAAATGCTGCATCAATTCCACCAAAACATATTAAGTTTGAGAAGTGTTGAAACAAAGTAATGATAACCACAGTTTAAAAACAAAATTATTTAGAAGAATATTTTTGTGCATGTGAAGATGTATTGTTAGCAGAAACTCAATTCTTACTATAAGAGAACTAATACTTATTAAATGCCTATTAGCCACAAGACAATAAAATATAAAAGATTAAATAACATAATGAATAATGTTACCAACACAGAAAACAATGGTAGTTTCATTTAAATAAATCTTTAAACAAGATATTTTAAAAGAAAATGTATGTGTAAGTTCCCAGAAATATTATGAAATGCTAAGTATTTTTAACAAATAATAGTTGTCTTTCTTATCGCTGTGGAATGCTGCCAATCAAGGTTTGAGCCTTGATATAATTAGCTATAGTACTAGCAAAAGGTAAACCAAGAAAAAAAAAAAAGCCTTATGTTATAATAATCACTAACCCCAAAGAATTTAAATTTAGAATTTAACACTGTAAAAAAAGACTAACTTTCAAAATCAAAAGCTCTAATTTTAGGCTAAACTGTATTCGCTTGTATATGCATCACAAAAGCTTTTGGAATTTTATTAGGACAACATTGTTGGAATTAAATAACACCAAGTTTTTAAATAAACCAATATAAAACATTACCACCCAGTTGTGGTGGTTAATTTCTCTGTTCACTTGGCTAGGCAACAGTACTCAGATGTTTGGTCAAACACCAGTTTAGATGTAGCTGGGAAGATATTTTTAAAATGTGATTCAATTTAAGTCAGTAGACTTGGAGATTATCCTACATAATGTGGGTGGGCCTCATCCAAACAGTTGAAGGCCTTAAGAGAAAAAGACTGAAGTCCCCCCAGGGGAAAAAGGGATTCTGTCTCCAGATTACCTTTAGCCTGGAGACCAACATCAATAGGTCACCAAACTGCCAACCTGCACTACAGATTTTGTACTTTCCAGCCCTCATAACCATGTAAACCAATTAAAATTAATCAATTAGTATCATTATTTCTCTGTGTGCATATATATATATATTCAGAAATATATACACACGTAATGAATATATATTCACACAATCAATTAATATCTCTATATACAAGTACACACACACATACATAAATTTTATTGGTTGTATGTATTGGTTGTTTCTCTGGAGATTCCTGACCAATACACCCCTTATTTTAAATTGTTCATCACATGGCCTCAAGAGTCCTAGAGGTTAGAAATTGTCAGCCAAAATTAGGAGCTATGTAATACAGAAACTTAGTAACACATAGAGCTAACAGAGTGTAAATTAGCCCTATTTCTGAAATACCAGTGTTACAAGGGTGTCAGGTTTTAAGGTTTATAGACATATAAAGACATCCACAACCAGAATTCTTCAGCATGTAAAACATTGCATAAAATCTTTCACCAGTCTCCTAGATCATGCTACCAAATTTGATGACTAAAGTGTCACTTACAAATCTGTTACGGGTAATTTATAAGCACTAAACCAAAAGTTGAAAGAAATGAAAAGAGACATCATGGTATATTAAAGCCTGCACATTCTCTTCACAGCAGAGAAAGCATCAAACTGAAACGATCACTGTTACACAATAGATTAACTTCTGGAATGATGTTGCTAAAATATGTTATTTTTAACATTACTATTGTGTCCAGAATTGGTGGGTTCTTGGTCTCACTGACTTCAAGAATGAAGCCGCGGACACTCGTGGTGAGTGTTACAGCTCTTTTTTTTTTTTTTATTATACTTTAGGTTTTATGGTACATGTGCACAATGTGCAGGTTAGTTACATATGTATACATGTGCCATGCTGGTGCGCTGCACCCACTAACTCGTCATCTAGCATTAGGTATATCTCCCAATGCTATCCCTCCCCCCTCGCCCCACCCCACAGCAGTCCCCGAAGTGTGATGTTCCCCTTCCTGTGTCCACGTGTTCTCATTGTTCAATTCCCACCTATGAGTGAGAATATGCGGTGTTTGGTTTTTTGTTCTTGCGATAGTTTACTGAGAATGATGATTTCCAATTTCATCCATGTCCCTACAAAGGACGTGAACTCATCATTTTTTATGGCTGCATAGTATTCCATGGTGTATATGTGCCACATTTTCTTAATCCAGTCTATCATTGTTGGACATTTGGGTTGGTTCCAAGTCTTTGATATTGTGAATAATGCCGCAATAAACATACGTGTGCATGTGTCTTTATAGCAGCATGATTTATAGTCCTTTGGGTATATACCCAGTAATGGGATGGCTGGGTCAAATGAAATTTCTAGTTCTAGATCCCTGAGGAATCGCCACACTGACTTCCACAAGGGTTGAACTAGTTTACAGTCCCACCAACAGTGTAAAAGTGTTCCTATTTCTCCACATCCTCTCCAGCACCTGTTGTTTCCTGACTTTTTAATGATCGCCATTCTAACTGGTGTGAGATGGTATCTCATTGTGGTTTTGATTTGCATTTCTCTGATGGCCAGTGATGGTGAGCGTGTTACAGCTCTTAAGGTGGCATGTCTGGAGTTTGTTCCTTCTGATGTTTGGATGTGTTCGGAGTTTCTTCCTTCTGGTGGGTTCGTAGTCTCGCTGGCTCAGGAGTGAAGCTGCAGACCTTCGCGGTGAGTGTTACAGCTCTTAAGGCAGCTCTTAAGGCAGTGCATCTGGAGTTGTTCGTTCCTCCTGGTGGGCTCGTGGTCTCACTGGGGTCAGGAGTGAAGCTGCAGATCTTCGCAGTGAGTGTTACAGCTCATAAAAGCAGCGTGGACCCAAAGAGTGAGCAGTAGCAAGATTTATTGTGAAGAGTGAAAGAACAAAGTTTCCACGGTGTGGAAGGGGACCCCAGCAGGTTGCCACTGCTGGCCCCGGCAGCCTGCTTTTATTCTCTTATCTGGCCCCACCCACATCCCGCTGATTGGTAGAGCCAAGTGGCCTGTTTTGACAGGGTGCTGATTGGTGCATTTACAATCCCTGAGCTAGATACAAAGGTTCTCCGTGTCCCCATCAGATTAGTTAGATACAGAGTTTGGACACACAGGTTTTCCAAGGCCCCACCAGAGCAGCTAGATACAGAGTATCCATTGGTGCACTCACAAACCTTGAGCTAAACACAAGGTGCTGATTGGTGTGTTTACAAACCTTGAGCTAGATACAGAGTGCTGATTGGTGTGTTTACAATCCCTGAGCTAAATACAGAGTGCCGATTGGTGTGTTTACAATCCCTGAGCTAGACATAAAGGTTCTCCAAGGCCCCACCACAGCAGCTAGATACAGAGTGTCAATTGATGCACTCACAAACCTTGAGCTAAATACAGGGTGCTGATTGGTGTGTTTAGAATCCCTGAGCTAGATATAAAGACTCTCCACGTCCTCACCAGACTCAGGAGCCCAGCTGGCTTCACCTAGTGGATCCCGCACCGGGGCTGCAGGTGGAGCTGCCTGCCAGTCCTGCGCCGTGCGCTCGCACTCCTCAGCCCTTGGGTGGTCGATGGGACTGGGTGCTGTGGAGCAGGGGGTGGCGCTCGTCGGGGAGGCCCGGGCTGCACAGGAACCCACGGAGGTGAGGGAAGGCTCAGGCATGGCAGGCTGCAGTCCCGAGGCCTGCCCCGCGGGAAGGCAGCTAAGGCCCGGCGAGAAATCGAGTGCAGCGCCGGTGGGCTGGCACTGCTGGGGGACCCAGTACACCCTCTGCAGCCGCTGGCCCGGGTGCTAATTCCCTCATTGCCCGGGGCCAGCAGGGCTGGCTGGCTGAGTGTGGGCCCGCCAAGCTCACACCCACCCGGAACTCCAGCTGGCCGGCAAGTGCCTCATGCAACCACGGTTCCCGCTCGCACCTCTCCCTCCACACCTCCCTGCAAGCTGAGGGAGCCGGCTCTGGCCTTGGCCAGCCCAGAAAGGGGCTCCTACAGTGCAGCGGTGGGCTGAAGGGCTCCTCAAGTGCCGCCAAAATGAAAGCCCAGGCAGAGGAGGCGCCGAGAGCGAGCAAGGGCTGTGAGGACTGCCAGCACGCTGTCACCTCTCACTGTCATTTAGAAATCACACTGTTATATGCCTGGACAAATAAAAGGCATTCTTCCAGGATCAGTGACAGTGATAAGAGAGACAAATTTTAATAGAAATGCAAGTTCATTTCTATTAATTGACTAATAATTTCTTCTGATACTCTGTAGACTAGTTCCAGTATAAACGTCACTTTTGTAAGTTTAGTTTTCTCTAGTGGAAAGAACAAAGGCTTTCAAATCAGGAGTCCTGAGTGTTTCTCTCTGCTCCAAGTATTTAGACCACATAAGACCATGGGACCACGTAAGATCATGGGACCACGTAAGACCACTGCACTTCTCTGTTCCTCAATTTCTTCACCTCAGAAATAAGAGAAGTATTTTTCCTTAAAGTACTAGATTAATTAGTCAATATGCAAGAAAGCAGAACCCATGAAAGATACAGATACTGAGCAGAGTGTTGAATGAAATCCCAGGATGACATCAATTACAGAAAAGTATCACGTATTAATAAGTATCAAATACTGTACTTCTGTTTCTTTAAGTATTGTCTTTTTCACACAACGTTTAAACTTGTTTTAGAGGCAATAAACAGAAATTATAATAGAAAATAGTCAGGCTGGGGACGGTAGCTTACGCCTGTAATCCCAGCACTTTGGGAGGCTGAGGTGGGCAGATTACTTGAGATCAGGAGTTCAAGACCAGGCTGGCCAACATGGTAAAACCCCATCTCTACAAAAATACAAAAATTAGCCGGGAGTTGTAGGGCACACCTGTAATCTCAGCTGCTCAGAAGGCTGAGGCAAGAGAATTGCTTAAACTCAGGAGGCAGAGGTTGCAGTGAGCTGAGATCTGCCACTGCACTCCAACCTGGGAGACAGAGGAAAACTCCATCTCAAAAAAAAAAAAAAAAAAAAAAAAAAAAGTCAAGTCATGTCATAAAGAAAATAGCTTTCAATGAAAATAGTTTTGAATCTCATGGTACAAAATAAAGGTGAACTATATGAGACTTAGTAACTGTGATTTGAGAAATTACTGAATTGTCAAAACAATTATTTTTCTAGTTGAAATTGACAACACATACTAAGGTGTCCATGTTATAAAAAAGATATGTGGGGAAATATCAGAGCAAAAGAAAGATACCCTATGAGTAAAGAAACTCATGCCCTCCTAGAACAACTAAGAAAAGTATTGAGCTTCAGAATAGACTCTATGGAAATCAGAAATGTTCTGGTCTTTATTGGTTACTTATGCATGCCCTACAGAGGAGGTTTTTTGTGCTTCAACAATAGACTTCATCTGGGTACCATCTTTGATTCAATATTACTTAGAAAAAATAGCCAAATAACTGCAATATAATTTAGAAAATTACCACAGAAAGTGTCAACACACTGGGTAATATAGATAATAGTTAAAGAAGCGGAGAAAAATACATGCAAGCTCTAATTGTGCCTGGAAGTATACCAATAACACAACCATTGAGTCATCTGTTTATCTTATGGTTCATCAGCAACCTATATTGACAAGGATATCTGAAAATTGGATCCATTTCAGAGAGAATGGCAGAAGGAATTAAGGCACAAGGTAAAATATGCCTTGCTAAGCAGGAAATTGTTAATTAACAAGGCAAGCACAAAAGGCAGTTAGTAAAATAATGGAGACTCCGAGACATGGGTGAGAGCTTTACCAAATAAGAGTCCAAAAAGAACAGATGTTTTTGCTTTAAGTCTGTTCATAAATACAGACAAGAAAATGAGGATGTTTGCTCTGAACATTTTACAGAGATAGGTTCAGATCATGGGAGTTAATTGTCCTTCACACCCATGAGCCCCAACCATTTTAAAAACACTAAGTGAGAAATACCAACTTAGAAGACAATGCAGTGTCAATGATAATAGCTTATGTTTATTAAGAATGTATTATATACCAGGCACTCTGCAAAGCACTTCACATGCATTCTTTCAGTGAATTCTTAGCAATCTGGTATGTACATCTTGTTATTATCTCTCCTCACAGGATTAGATTCTGAGGGTAGTAAAGATCTCACAGCAAATTAGTGGTAGACATAGGACTCCACTGGTAATTTTTTATTTTTTGTTTTTTTAATTCCAAATTCTATATTCTTAGCACTATGTAATCACTATATCATCTCCTGACACAGAAATTACACAATGGGCATAATGATATAAAGAGAGCTTTAATATTCTTTCTTCTTTTTGTTGATGAAAACCTATCTTACAGCAAAGCAGGATGATGACATTTCTCTTACACCATTCAATAACTGCCTGGCAAACAATAGCCTAGGACATTATGTTCAATTAGTTCATGTCAATCACATGCATATTGTCATCCCCCTTACAAATTCGAGATGTCTTCATCAAACCATTTTTTAAATCACAGGCTAATTTGCATAAATCTGAGAGAACTAACTAGTACATTGACTACATGCATACACACAAACTACAAATACATATGCATATACACATATTGGTGTTTGCCTGTTGTAATGGAACTGTTTCTTCCTAACCACTTTTCACACAGGCAGATAGGGCAGATAGAGGCCTACTTCTCTCCATTGCTCCTGTCAGTGATGATGCCTGAATGCCTTGTTCTATACCTGAATTATTATTAAAAAGCACAGATACCAACACTGTGAACTCCAGTTAAAAGGTTATAGAGCTCCACTCTCTCACCCTGCCATAATCATTATATTGTAAAGTATATTAGAGATTAAGAAAGCCTCCTGCAAAAATCAATTCCCAGTTGTCAAAGCCTGCCTTTCGAGAAAATTTATAAGCAAAATCTAAGCCCTAGTAATAACTCACTAAAGCAAAAAGCCAACTTCCCAATACATATAAGATTACATAGAAGGAGACAAAGAACCCCAGCTGTAGCAAGACCAATCTCTTAGTCACAACAACTCAAGCCCAATCTCCTAGTCACAACAACTAAGGGTTATGATGCAAAGAGAAACAGGAAACTACTTAAATATCTTTGATAATTTATTATACAGATAAATATGCACAGTAATCTCGGTACTGTTCTTATTACACACAGTAGTTCCAGTCATTTTCAACAAATCCTATTGTTGTCCATAGCAAGTTCATGGGTAAAGAATATTGTCTCAGAGTGTTGAATCAGGGAGAAACTACTTCTCTGTTACAGACTGGGCAAAACTTTTTATACCACATGTCTTGCAAAAGGCAGTAGTCACCTGTGAGATACAAATATATGTCAATGTTTTTAACCTGAATATCAGAAACTTTTTTTAAAAATCTGTAAACCTCTTAAAATTATTGTACATGCAAAATTCATGTGTATATTAATTTTTTCTGTAAAGAAATTTTTGGCTTTCATCAGTTTCTCAAAAGTATCTGTGACATCAGAAATGGATAAGGACCACTATAGTATTATATGTAAGGAAAACATGCATGTACCACTTTAAAAGATAACATTGTAAAGCAAAGATCCTCTCACCTGTCATCTGGGTTAAAGAAAAAATAATGGCAAAACAAGTATTCATTGGGGGAGAAAGCAAAAAATAAAAATAAAAAAGTAATACTCCAGGAATAATAGTCATAGAGAAATGATTCTTTCACTTCTCTACAATGTCTAAAGCCCAAATTATATTATTCTCAGATTTTCTCGATGCTATTTAAAGGGAAATAATTCACCTAAAATTTGGAGACAATAAACAAGCAGCAATGATGGGTGTGGGTTTGTTGCAACTTGTTTTTATTTAAAAATGTATTATGAATATCTTTTTCTTTCAGCATAAGGGTGAACAGATAGTCATCTCTTAATTTTTATGAAAAGATAAAGAAGCAATAGCTGATTAAAGCACACATATAATAGAAAGGTCAAAGAATAAAGACCTATGGGCTCACTCCAAAATTCAAAAAAAAAATAAAATAAATAAAACAGAGATAAAGGAAGAAAAAAAAACTGAGAAAAGGTTAGGCATTTACATTGCAGAGTTAATCTAAACATAATTAGGCCTAACTCAGCCTTTCTCCCAGAATTCATAAACCTACACGAAGAAGCTCTCTGTGGAGCAATATAGTCAAATGTGTCTTCCTTTAATGATCCATTTAAATAGCCAGTCTTGTCCTACCTGCTTTCAACTTTTCTGTTTACGCCGTCTACTGCTTTTTTTAAAGCACTTGACTATTTGCCTGTGTCTAAGCTGTTTATTAGGGCAACTTGAAACCAAAGCAAAAAGAACCTTACTATAATGTCTATTCTGTCCATTTCAGCCCAGTTACACCTAATTTCCCATTTTATTTAATATAACTATGGACAGTTACATGAAACTCACATAACTCTGTGACTCAACTCAGAGAGAAAAACTAGAAATGTAAGAAAATGCCATTTTAAAAATGTTTAACTAGAAAATCAAGTCTTATTAATGATGAGATTTTTAAAAAATTAATGAATCATTGCATAAAGAAAATAATCTAAACCTCCAAGTCAGGCAGATTCAGGTTTAAATCCCAGCCTCAGACTTAGGGTTTCAACGTTCACATGAAAGAACTTAGGAAATGTCATTCTCATCCTTACAAAAAGAAATAAACAGCAACAACAACAAAAGAATGAATTGAAAAGAAATGATTTTCCTTGGATTCAGAGAGCTGAGGTCTCAGGGCAAACTTGAAATTTAGAGGGACAGATAAGATCTGCTTACCTGGAGGAGAAACTGCTAGAGCCATTTACTGTAGAATATTTAAAATGATCACTTTGATGAATTAGTAGAGGCTCAATGCAGACAATCTTGAAAGTGAGAAAGTACTGGGGCCGAAAATGTTCAGAGGAATCCCACATATTCATGGGTTTTAACCTCCAGGGACCTCATGAAGTTTTCATGGTGAAGAGTCAAGAAAGATGTTCTTGTAGCTTTTGCAGGGGAAGGAAATGTAATAATTGTGAAATAAGCCCTAAAGATTCTTCATAATACAGGCCTGCTCTCCAGAAAAAAAGACTTTACCAGAGCTACGGGAAGGGCATTTCTCCCATTTTAGCCCCCTCCAGCCCTCCTCTCTAGTCTAAGGGAGAAAGAATCTAGCCTAATAGAAACAGTTGAAGGTCACAGTTCAGAAACAAGTCCACCAAAATTATAAGATTACAGAACATTTTTTCTTCTCTATGCCTTACCACCATACCAAGTCTCAAGTAGACTATAGCTGAAAGAGCTGCAAGACAACTGTTTGAGGAGGGAAACTTAGAGAAACTCAAAGCCAAAAAAAGAAAAAAAAGACACTAAAAGCTAACACTTACAGAAAACATTTGAAAAAGCAGATTAACATAAAACTTTACACTAAAGCCCTATTTACCTCAGTTATTATTACCCAATACAACATTCTGGTTTTCAACAACAACAAAATAGAAGATATTCAAAAAGGCAAAAAAAACAGTTTGAAGAGACAAAGCAGATATCAAAACTAGATTCAGATATGACAGACATTGGAATTATTAGACAGAAAATAAAAAATAACTATGATTAATAAGCTAAGAACTCTAATAGAAAAAGTAGACAACATTCAAGAATAAATGGATAGTACAAGCAGAGAGATTGAAATTCTGAGAAATAATTAAAAGACAATGATAAAATTAAAAACCACCATAACAGAAATGAAAAATGTCTTTGATGGAGACATTAGTAGACTGGGCACACTGGAGAAAAGAATTAGTGAGCCTGAAGATATATCACTAGACGCTTCCAAAGCTAACATGCAAAGAGAGAAAAGAATGTGGAAAATAATAAAATGATAACATCCAAAAACTGTTGTGGAAAATTTTTTAAATGTGCAACGTAAGTGATATTGGACTATGAGACAGAATATAAAAATAGAGCAGAAAATTAAAATAATGATTGCTGAAACAATTTTAAATTTAATGACAGATATCAAACTACAATTTCAGAACATTTAAACATCTAGCAGAATAACAAAAACAATGAAATTAAATATAGACATATTAAATTTAAACTGGAGAAGGCTGGGCACCGTGGCTCACACCTGTAATCCCAGTACTTTGGGAGGCCGAGGCAGGTGGATCACCTGAGGTTAGGAGTACAAGACCAGCCTGGCCAACACAGTGAAACCCCATCTCTACTAAAAATACAAAAATTAGCCAGGCATGGTGACGCATGCCTGTAATCTCAGCTACTCGGGAGGCTGAAGCAGGAGAATCGCTTGAACCCAGGAGGCGGAGGTTGCAGTGAGCCAAAATCATGCCATTGCACTCCAGCCTGGGTGACAAGAGCAAAACTTCGTCTAAAAAAAAAAAAAAAAAAAAAGAGCAAAAAACTGCAGAAAACCAAAGACAAAGAGAAAATAATGTCCTAGTGGTAAAGAAATGAGGATACAAATTACGATTGATTTTTCATTTTCTATCAGAAACTGCAAAAAAAAGCAGTAGAAAAAAATATTTAAAGTGTTTTTAAAGAAAACACCAGTCTAGAATTCTATAACCAGTAAAATTATCCTTAAGTAGATAAGCGAAAATAAGTACTTCCTCATACAAACAAAAACAGAGAACTCATTACCATAAGACTTACTCTACAAGAAATGTTAAATGAAGTTCTTCCAGGAAAAGAAAATTCTTCAAGGAGAAGGAAAATTATGTAGGTCATAATTTCAGATCTACACAAAAAGAAAGTCTGTCAGAGAAGGAATAAATGAAAAAAATATTCTTACTCTAAATTCATCTACAAGAAGACTTTGTTTAAAATAATAACAGTAAGGTATTGGGTGATTATAGCCTATGAATAAGTAAAATAAATGACAGAAGTGTCATAAGGAAAGGGAGGGAGAAATAGGAAATACTTTATAATAAAGAATCTTACATAAGAAGTAGTATAGTGTTATTTATAGGAAGACTTAGATCAGTTAAAATGTATCCTGACAGTCAACAGTAATTTATTGTACATTTTACAATAACTAAAAAAGTATAATTGGATTATTTGTAAAGGATAAATGCTTGAGGTGATGGATACCCCATTTACCTTAATGTGATTATTATGCATTGCACGCCTGTATCAAAATGTCTTATATGCCCCATAAATACATATGTATACTATTATACTATTTACACACAAAAGCTAAAATTTAAAATAAAAAAAGTATACTGAAACTCTAGAGAAACCACTAGCTTTTTTTTTAAGATCTATAATTTCTATGCAAAGAGACAGAACAAAATGGAAGCATACAAAATAGTCAACTAAAACTACAGAAGACAAAGTGTGGAAAGAAGAAAGAAAAAATAAATGTAATGAATAGAAGACAGACATGGTAGATATTAATCAAACTATATTAATAAGTTTTTAATGGGAGTGGGGTAAATGTACCAATTTAAACACAGAGATCAGAGTAAATAAACTATATACTGTCTATATACTATTTACAAGAAACTATACTATATACTGTCTATAAGAAGCCTGCTTTAAATATAAAAATACAGATAGACAAAAATTAAAGGGATGGACAAAACTATACCATGATAACACTAAGCAAAAGAAAGTTGGAGAACTACATTAATTTCAGACAAAACCAACCTCAGAACAATAAAAAGTATTCAGGATAAAGAGAGTCATTACATAATGATAAACGAATCAATTCTCCAAAAATACATAACAATAATTAACATATATGCACCTAAAAACTAAGCATCAAAATACAGGAGGCAAAAACTTATAGAATTTAAAGTAGAAACAGACAAATTCTTTATTATAATTGGAGATTCAACACCCTTCTTTTCCTACTTAACAAATTAAGCAGGCAGAAAATCAGAAAAGATAAAGTTGACATGAAGAGCATGATCAGTTAACTCGACCTACTTGACATTTATATAACACTCCATCCAACAACAGCAAAAAACACATTCTTCTCAAGCTTGAAAAAAAATTCACCGATAGACCAAATCACAGGCTGTAAAATACACATGAACAAATTAAAAATAATAGAAATCATACCAAGTATATTCTCAGACCACAATGGAAATAGAAACCAATAGCAGAAAGAAAACAAGTAAATTTCAAAATATTTGAAAATTAGGCAACACACTTCTAAGTATCATATAAATTACCAATAAATCTCAAGATAAATTTTTGAAATATTTTTAACCCAATGGAAATAAAAATACAACCAGTTAAAATTATAAGACAAAGTGAAAGTAGAGCTTAGAGAGAAATTTATAGCTATATATATACATATATATGAACAAAAATCAATCATCTAAATACATACCTTAACAAACTAGATGAAAAAGAGCAGTTCAGCCTAAAGCAAGCAGAAGGAAATAAATAATAATTCATGCAGAAATAAATTAAATGAAAAATAGAAATACAATAGAGAAAAATCAATAAAACCAAAAGCGGTTTCTTTGAAAAGATAAATTCCAGCCTCATCATTTCACAAAATGTAAATTACAGTAAACAACATCCCTTCTATGTTTACTTATTTTTTTTTGTTAGTAAAAGTGAGACAGTGATGCCTATTTTACAGAAGATTATGAAAAGGCAATTGACACGGTATCTGGTACTAAGAGTTCAATAAATATTACATAGGAATTATTAATTTTATATCTCTCATACTAAGAGGGATACCAAAGGGCATATGTAAGACAAAGAAATGAAATAAAGAGAAAAGGGAAAGAAGAGAGAGTTACTGTAGATTTGAAAACACATTAGAAGCAAGTTGAACCTTCCATAACTAAGCAGTGCCAATAGTGTTACTATTACCTTCTTAATAAAAGGTTTTCCTAATTGAATTCCATCCCACAATAAATTCTGGATAAGTAGCATGAATTAACACACAGGCTGAAGCTGAAACTAAGCTTCTTTCTCTTCCCATTTTCTCCATTCAATCCTCACTACCTCCAAAATTCTCACCTATTATCCTCTAGATTACAGTCAGGTTCCTACCTGGGCCTCTGGTTGGAAATAAGATTGTAATTTTCAAGTACGTGACATGAGTTCTTTAATCTCTTTTTTTTTGGCATTGGATAAGGAAACCAGTGCTTGAATTACAGAATGCTGTTATCATCAAGAAAGTATATGTATTTTCTAAATATTTTAATTGTGAGGTTGTGCTCTGATAGCTTGCTATTGACACATTTTATTTTGGAAAATTGGAAGTATGAACTAATACAATTTTGGGTGTCCTTTGCTATCTCCACCATTTCCGGGGAAAATGACTCAGACCATATTTGCTGGCAGAAACCAGAGAGCAACCAGGCATCTATGTAGGATTCCTATGGCTGAAAATGAGTATAAGAAAATAAGGATGGGGTGGGGGGAGGGGGGAGGGATCGCTTTAGGAGATATACCTAATGCTAAATGATGAGTTAATGGGTGCAGCACACCAGCATGGCACATGTATACATATGTAACTAACCTGCACATTGTGTACATGTACCCTAAAACTTAAAGTATAATAATAATAAAATTTAAAAAAAGAAAAGGAATAAATGATACCTGGATTTTAAAATTTCTTCAAAAGAGAAGATACTTTATGCTGTAAATTAACATATCTTTGGTAATTAAAGAAAATTTTTTGATTTGCATTTTAATTTCCATTATGGAAATTAATAAGAGGGTATTTATTTTGTGACTGTGTATTTTAAAACAATACTGTACCAATACTTTTTGCATACTGTCTCTGATGATCTGGATTGGCTTATATAACTTGCCATAGTTTGAAATGAGATATAAAATACTGAGTGAATCTTCAGCATAACCCATGACATTTTTTTAGTTAAAATTAGTTATTATGAGCAAGTAATCCAAGCTTTTGCGGGCAACATCTAAACTGTTCATTCTATTGGCAGTATTTGGTAGGTTGTGGCTATGACCTGGCTAGCTTCACTGAAACCTCAAATATACCGAATGACACAGCAAGGAATAATTATGGATACATGTAACTGTGTCACCGCAATATATTCCTTCTATAGTGATGAGGTATAGCCTTGAGGGTCAACATAACCTCACCATATATACTACAAAGCAGTGAACCTACACCGTTGAGTTTCTCTGAATTGGTAGATTCCTTACTCCATTAAGAGCTGCCATGAGAATTAGGGAATGAGCTGAATGCTATATTTTATTACCTGAATACATTAGCCAATTCTTTTCCATGATAATAGGTGGCAAGATACATCTACATCTTCTGAGCCACCTTTCCCAAGTAGTTGTATCCTAAAAAATACTCTAAGAACTGTAATTTCTTTTTCATGAATTTCTATCACGTTCTGCATCCCAAAGATTAGATGAGTGTCTAATGAACTTATGCTTTACCTTGGAAATCAAGTTATCATATTTATGTTACATTTGTAAATTTTGTTAGTTGATAAGACAGCAACAAATAACCAGTGCATTTCATGTGTCTTTGACTATTTTAACAAAATAAGGTATAGGAATTAACATATACACTGCTAATGTTTTGGCGATTTTAAGGATTCATTCAAAATTTTTCTTTTCCAAGTAACTAGTAGTTTTAACACAAGTTATACAAATAATTTATTCAAATAATTTAAATCTGATTTGATGTAAATTAGAAAAAATTAAGTATTGATCAGGTAAAAATATATTAAATTTAAATAGCAATTATAATCCCAAAGAACTAAAATAACAGGAAAGAATGCTTATGACAGAAGATTATACGAACATTATGCTTTATCTGGGAAAAGAGACCATTCTTCAGGTAAATTAGTAATAATTATTACCTACATGATAGATTATGCAAGATGTTGGCCAGCTGTTTCTCATTTCCACTGAGTACTGACTATGAGAAAATATGTTTTAAAACTCAGCAGAATTAAAAAAAAAACTGAAGAAATATTTTGGGAAACTCTTTATGGTAAAGAGTGATTATCAACATTGAAAAGTATAACTATAAGCTCAATTAAGGTTTCTTTCTTAAGGGATACGTTACATATCAGGATACAGACTAAGTATAATACTCAAACACTTGATGGCCAGTAAACTACTTACCCTCTAATATTAAAGTTTTTCCTATAAGACTAAACAAGTTGTAGTTAAAAATGAAAAATAATATGACTTACTTTAATCATCAACTTTTGCAGATGTATTATTCTCCTTGTGTGCTTCATTGTTGCTATCACATTGCATATGTTTGATTCTACTTGCTATTTTGGTAAATAAGTGGGGGAAAATAGCTTACAATGTCACACAGAGCCCTACATTTTCTACCTGCTGGTCCATGTTACCTTCATAACCTCCTATTAGTCTTCCTCTTCCTTAGTCCTCTCCAGTCATAGTGACCTATTTACTATTCCTTCTACCTGGAACTCTCTTTCCCATATATTTGCATGGCTAAACCCCTTATTTCTTTCAGGAATTTGCTGAATTTATGTTCTCATGAGATGATCCCTGGTAACTCTATCTAACACTAAAATCTGTTCCCTCTATTACCATTAGCCAGGACACTCTCAATTCTCCTTTCTCTGTATTTTTTTTTTCTTATAACACTTGTTATCTTCCAATATATTATAAAATATTTTTATTATGTTTACCATGTACTGTCTCATTTCTTCCCACTAAAATGTAGTCCCCATATACTTAGGAAACTTTGTTTCATTCATTGAATTACAGGTATACAAAATGTCTAAAACAGTGCTTGGTACTCAGTGCACATCCATTGAATAATGAGTAAATTGGTGAATAAAAAAGATAGATTCAACTTTTTGTTTGTTTACCCAAATTGAGTGTTTGCCCAAATTGAGTCAGTGAATACCTGATTATACATAATTCTAAAATGTCTTGTCTGCTGTTAACCCATGAGGATTCTGTAGTTCAAGTGCAATGAATTGTAGGCACAAGAAATAGATGGAGATATACACATATGCAAACATAAAAAGTAGATGTCCTGGGATCAAAAGATACTGGCAGGAACTGCCTATATAGATTTTATAAAGAGTTGCAACCCCAAACAAATACCTTAAAATTTTATGTCAGCCTTCATGTAATTATATTTGCTGAGTTTCTGATGCCATTAATCTTATCTCAAATACTGTGATAGCAAATTGGCAAGTAAAATGAGGATACTATTTTAAAATTTGGAACTTTTGATTCAAAGGAAAAAATTGCAAGTTTGTCACATAAGAATGATGCTAAATTGAGTTAACCTACTCATCCAGTGCTTGCCTTCTGTAACTTTCTTTAAGCCATGACGTTTACTGAATTTTTTTCTAAATCAAGAAATAAGGTAAGTGATTTACATTAATTACTTCTGGTCCTCTAGTAATTATTGTAAAATAGGTATTGGTGTACTATTTTTCAGGAAAGACAAAGATTTAAAGAGGTTAAATTCTGCAAATACACAGCTAAAATGTAAGAGAGCCTGGTTTCAAGCCAAGATGGTCTGGCTTTAAGACCCACGGTCTTTCTACTAAGGAAGTGCCTCCCTTACTTATGATTGTTTCTGTCCCTTTCCCTAGAGAGTGGCATTATTACAGATCATCAATTCAGCCAGTATTCTGGCTCCATGGCAGCCACCATGAGAGCAAAGCCAGGGATGTGGAGAAGAAATTTGCAAACTGTCAGACCCTTTTGCCTATAACACATCATGGGTTTTTGCAAGACTTCAGATCATCAAATCAGTTCCTTCTTGACTCTTCTCCTCTGCACTCTACACGCTACTTTTTAGGCAGAATGTTTAGTGCTACAAGCAAAAATAAAATAAAATAAAATTGAAGACCAACCATGAGACCTATTCTCAGAAGGTCTGGTAGATCAAGCCTTTGGACTACAGTATAGCTTGTGTTTTTTAGCCCTAGTTGGAAATTCTTCTGTTTATTTAATTTTGTTTCAAATTAACAACGTATGATCTCATTAAATAGAAAGTAACATTTCAAGACCATATAAAAACTGCCAGAACATTATACATAATCTCTATACAAAAAGTTTTAATGTGAACTTTTTATGACTTTATTTTTTTTCATTCTCTCCCCTTCACACACTACCTTTGCCTTTCCTGCACCTAAAACCTATAAATGTCACTCACTAGTGGAGCACAAGACTCAAGCAGTGAAATTCTCTTAAACAGAATGAATTATTATTTCATTAATCATTGAAGTAATCATTCATTCATGCTCACTTTCTAACCAGGAACGTCTGAAGCACAATAAAGAATAAAAGCCAATAGGTACTTGAATTTTAAGTAGAGTCTACCAGTTGAATCAGGTACCATTTACTGACAAATAGCTTTCTCATTTGCCAATGAATGAAGGTAATACTTGGCCTCTGCTTTCAAAGAGTCTATGGCTTATGAATTGTGGAATTTAAAGTCAACTATATGTATAGTCACTATGCGCTATATAGTTGGATGATGTTAGAGAAGTCATTTCACCTATCCGTAGCTATAAATAAAATAATAGTGGTAATTATAAAATGATACTAGATATGTAATACATACCTTTCAGTGTTTTAGAGTTGTAGCAAAGGATAGATGAGATCACAAATTGAAAACATGCAGCAGAGACATTTGTCATCATTGTAAACATCACATGCTCCCCACATTTCCCAGCAATGCTTGCAATTAGGCAGGACCATCTGGGTATTTCTTGCCAATGGCTTATCATAACTGTTATGAGTCACATTCAGACAAAACCATTTAAGAAGTGAAGGTTGACACCACTAGCATTTTCCCTTTGGTGAAAATGGATACTTTGTCTTCAGACATCAGAGCAATGACATAGGTAACCCTAAATCACTGAGTCACTGCAGTGGCAAAGGAATCATAATAAAGTCTTCGTGTGTTAGAAATAACCTCTCCTGTGCTGAGCTACTAAGAATTTCAGTTTGTTTGTCATGGCAACATAAGTATAGCCTTTCTTGAAAAACAGAAATATCCTGGTATAGTGAAATATTGTGGACACTCAATAAATTTTTGCTGAAAAAAAATTCCATGGATACTACATTCCACAAGACAGTATGACATTTGGTGCTAGGCTGTGCAGTAAAAACCACAACTGGGAATTTATCTGGGACAGAGGAATGTGATCAATGTTGAATGGGATTTCATGAGGCAAAGTAGACAGGAGAGTTATTTATGCAGATAAGAAAAATTACTTTGGCAAAGGAAAGGTGAGCTGGGATGAGCATGGTAAGTTTTTGGTAGTGAGATCTGCATGTCTTGAGCAGATATGGGAGTTGTAGAATGTTACAAAATTATGAGATAATGAACATACTGAAAACTGGACAGAATTTAGATTTCATTCAAAGGCCAATAAAAAATTAGAAGAGATTATGAGTCAGTGATAAAAATAGTGATTAAGGAAAATGTCTAGCTTTACCGTTTATAAAATATAAGTCAGAACAGTAGTTCTGAACTGTGGCCGTGCATTAGAATCACAAGCAATCCCATTACTGGGTATACACGCAAAGGAATGTAAATCATTCTACCATAAAGATATATGCATGTATACATTCATCACAGCACTATTCACAACAGCAGAGACATGGAATAAACCTAAATGCCCATCAACAGTAGACTGGATGAAGAAAACATGGTACATATACATGGACTATCATGGAAAAAAACACAGCCATAAAAACAAATGAAATCATGCCCTTTGCCGTAACATGGATGAAGGTGGAGGCCATTATCCTAAGCAAACTAACATGGGGACAGAAAACCAAATACTGCATGTTCTTACTTATACGTGCAAGCTAAAACATTGAGTACACATGGACACAAACAAGGAAACAACAGACATGAGGCGCTACTTGAGGGTGAAGGGTGGGAGGAGGGTGAGGATTAAAAAAAAAACTGTCAGGTACTATACTTTTTACCTGGTTCATGAAATAATCTGTGCACCAAACCCCTAGGACACATAATTTACCTATATAACAAACCTGCACCTGTACCCCTGAATGCAAAATAAAGGTTAAAAAAAGAATCATATCACCACCGATCCCACAGAAATACAAACTACCATCAGAGAATATTACAAACAGCTCTATGCAAATAAACTAGAAATTCTAGAAGAAATGGATAAATTCCTCAACACATACACCCTCCCAAGACTAAACCAAGAAGAAGTTGAATCTCTGAATAGACCAATAACAGGAGCTGAAATTGTGGCAATAATCAATAGCTTACCAACCAAAAAAAGTCCAGGACCAGATGGGTTCACAGCCGAATTCTACCAGAGGTACAAGGAGGAGCTGGTACCATTCCTTCTGAAACTATTCCAATCAATAGAAAAAGAGGGAATCCTCCCTAACTCATTTTATGAGGCCAGCATCATCCTGATACCAAAGCCTGGCAGAGACACAACAAAAAAAAGAGAATTTTAGACCAATATCCTTGATGAACATTGATGCAAAAATCCTCAATAAAATACTGGCAAACAGAATCCAGCAGCACATCAAGAAGCTTATCCACCATGATCAAGTGGGCTTCATCCCTGGGATGCAAGGCTGGTTCAATATACGCAAATCAATAAATGTAATCCAGCATATAAACAGAACCAAAGACAAAAACCACATGATTATCTCAATAGATGCAGAAAAGGCCTTTGACAAAATTCAACAACCCTTCATGCTAAAAACTCTCAATAAATTAGGAATTGATGGGACATATCTCAAAATAATAAGAGCTATTTATGACAAACCCACAGCCAATATCATACTGAATGGGCAAAAACTGGAAGCATTCCCTTTGAAAACTGGCACAAGACAGGGATGCCCTCTCTCACCACTTCTATTCAACATAGTGTTGGAAGTTCTGGCCAGGGCAATTAGGCAGGAGAAGGAAATCAAGGGTATTCAGTTAGGAAAAGAGGAAGTCAAATTGTCCCTGTTTGCAGATGACATGATAGTATATCTAGAAAACCCCATTGTCTCAGCCCAAAATCTCCTTAAGCTGATAAGCAACTTCAGCAAAGTCTCAGGATACAAAATCAATGTACAAAAATCACAAGCATTCTTATACATCAATAACAGACAAACAGAGAGCCAAATCATGAGTGAACTCCCATTCACAATTGCTTCAAAGAGAATAAAATACCTAGGAATCCAACTTACAAGGGATGTGAAAGACCTCTTCAAGGAGAACTACAAACCACTGCTCAAGGAAATAAAAGAGGATACAAACAAATGGAAGAACATTCCATGCTCATGGGTAGGAAGAATCAATATCATGAAAATGGCCATCCTTCCCAAGGTAATTTACAGATTCAATGCCATCCCCATCAAGCTACCAATGACTTTCTTCACAGAATTGGAAAAAACTACTTTAAAGTTCATATGGAACCAAAAAAGAGCCCGCATCGCCAAGTCAATCCTAAGCCAAAAGAACAAAGCTGAAGGCATCACACTACCTGACTTCAAACTATACTACAAGGCTACAGTAACCAAAACAGCATGGTACTGGTACCAAAACAGAGATATAGATCAATGGAACAGAACAGAGCCCTCAGAAATAATGCCACATATCTACAAGTATCTGATCTTTGACAAACCTGACAAAAACAAGAAATGGGGAAAGGATTCCCTATTTAATAAATGGTGCTGGGAAAACTGGCTAGCCATATGTAGAAAGCTGAAACTGGATCCCTTCCTTACACCTTATACAAAGATCAATTCAAGATGGATTAAAGACTTAAATGTTAGACCTAAAACCGTAAAAACCCTAGAAGAAAACCTAGGCATTACCATTCAGGACATAGGCATGGGCAAGGACTTCATGTCTAAAACACCAAAAGCAATGGCAACAAAAGCCAAAATTGACAAATGGGATCTAATTAAACTAAAGAGCTTCTGCACAGCAAAGGAAACTACCATCAGAGTGAACAGGCAACCTACAAAATGGGAGAACATTTTCGCAACCTACTCATCTGACAAAGGGCTAATATCCAGAATCTACAATGAACTCCAACAAATTTACAAGAAAAAAACAAACAACCCCATCAAAAAGTGGGCGAAGGACATGAACAGACACTTCTCAAAAGAAGACATTTATGCAGCCAAAAACACATGAAAAAATGCTCACCATCACTGGCCATCAGAGAAATGCAAATCAAAACCACAATGAGATACCATCTCACACCAGTTAGAACGGCAATCATTAAAAAGTCAGGAAACAACAGGTGCTGGAGAGGATGTGGAGAAATAGGAACACTTTTACACTGTTGGTGGGACTGTAAACTAGTTCAACCCTTGTGGAAGTCAGTGTGGCGATTCCTCAGGGATCTAGAACTAGAAATTCCGTTCGACCCAGCCATCCCATTACTGGGTGTATACCCAAAGGACTATAAATCATGCTGCTATAAAGACACATGCACACGTATGTTTATTGCGGCATTATTCACAATAGCAAAGACTTGGAACCAACCCAAATGTCCAACAATGATAGACTGGATTAAGAAAATGTGGCACATATACACCATGGAATACTATGCAGCCATAAAAAATGATGAGTTCATGTCCTTTGTAGGGACATGGATGAAATTGGAAATCATCATTCTCAGTAAACTATCGCAAGAACAAAAAACCAAACACCGCATATTCTCACTCATAGGTGGGAATTGAACAATGAGAACACATGGACACAGGAAGGGGAACATCACACTTCGGGGACTGTTGTGGGGTGGGGGGAGTGGGGAGGGATAGCATTGGGAGATATACCTAATGCTAGATGACGAGTTGGTGGGTGCAGCGCACCAGCATGGCACATGTATACATATGTAACTTACCTGCACATTGCGCACATGTACCATAAAACCTAAAGTATAATAATAATAATAATAATAATAATAAAAGAAAAAAAAAAAGAAAAAAATAATGAGTGTCCGCATGTTCTCACTCATAGGTGGGAATTGAACAATGAGAACACATGGACACAGGAAGGGGAACATCACACACTGGGGACTGTTGTGGGTCGGGGGAGAGGGGAGGGATAGCATTAGGAGATGTACCTAATGCTAAATGATGAGTTAATGGGTGCAGCACACCAACATGGCACATGTATACATATGTAACAAACCTGCACATTGTGCACATGTACCCTAAAACTTAAAGTATAATAATAATAAAAAAAATAAAATAATGAGTGTCACTAAAAAAAAATAATAATAAAATAAAAAAATAAATAAAAAAATAAAAAAAGAATCATATGGGAAACTACTAGATGACACCGAGGATTCTCCCCTTATTCCTGATTTAATGAATGAGTCTGGGGATCAATGTGCTTTTAAAGCTGAGCAAGTGCTTCTAATTATTCTAAATTGCAAGAAGCATTGAGATACTGGGGAATCAGGGGATCTTGTCTTCTTGAAGGCCAGTTATAAGAATGATACAAGACACACTTATAAGTATGATAATACCAAGATTTTGCTCATTTTACTCAGGGTTGAAATAGGTGTCATAATGAGGAAGTAATAATCTGGATCTTTCTTTGCCATTTTTAATTCCCCCAACACTGGAGCAAGAACAAACTGCGCTGGGGCCCTTCTATTCTTTCCTCCATTTATTTAAATCTTACTCTGTAAATTCAGGGTTCTACAGCACAAGGTGAGAAGTTGAACCACACAAATTCCTCTCTGTATTCCATCTCAGCAACCCAACATTCTGAGTCCTGGATCTAACCATCATATGAAACACTAAAAGATTAAATATTTTGTTTTATTTACTTGTTAAAGAGTTATCCAAACCTCTAAGTGGTTTGACCAGACTTTCCATCTCGGTTGCTTTAAATTTTTTAACTCTGTAACATACTAAAAATTAGTATGGTCCTATCACAAATATCACCTATTTGTGATGGGTATATGATTTGGAATAGGAACTAAGTTATACTGTGCCAATATAGTGATTTCTATCATTTATTATATAACTTTTTGTTCCCAACTCCTTTTCCCATACTCCCTACAGGCACCCAAACACATCCCAGAATATGCACACAATATTTGAGGCTGAATGAGCCAAAGAAAAAAAAAAAAAGAACTCTAATCAGCTTTTTCAAAACATACAGACTTCAGCACAATGGAATATTTCCTCACCAGAGACTTTTATGAAGGTAGTGATCAATTTCTTAAAAGGCTAACAGAATTCCCTTTAGCTTTTTAACAAAATTATCCCAGTCATCAGAAGTTGTGCAGGCCAGAGACTCTAGCATGTTCAGCTTCATAATTTTGCATAAAATTTTTAAAAGATCTGAGTACCTCTTATATAGTGACACTTATTTATTGACCCCATGTAATATTATGTTTGTGTGTTTATTGAGGGTAGCTTTTTGTGTTACTCTTTGCGGTTTGCAGGCTTTGAAAAACTCTCTGCCCCCATAGGAAGCCATTTTGATCTAAAGGAGTCATTCTCCAAAAAGCATGAAACTGTTGCAATATTTATGAAATCTAAAACCTCTACTCTTGATCATTTTAATAAAGATCCCAGAGGAAGGTGTTGAGGCTAATGAAGAAGGAAAAGCAACATATAAAAGAATCTAACAGTGTACTCTCAGCAGACTGCTAAAATGTAAACAGAGTGGTGATCAATGATAGACTGTTTCTAAATTAAAATCTTAAAATGCATATTAATGAATCTTTTTGAAAAAGCATGTTATATTGAAAATGGCACTTAGGCAAATAGAAACAACTTTTATTTTAGATTCCAGTTCTCATTCAGCTGAATTTCCTGACTAGAAAATACTTGCCTAGTTAGTGCACAGAATTGTATGGTTCATTTTTAAAGTAATCTGGAAAGACGATTTAAAAAAAAAAAATACCCCAAATATAAACAGGTCAAAATGTGGCTCTCAACTTATCCCTGAAGGGTCTCTTAGAAAGCCTCACAGATGCTCATTTTTATAAGGCCACCTGCCATACTGATGAAAAGGATGGGATCACTTTGAATAGCAAGGGAAAAAAGCCAACCACCTGGAAATAAGCATGAAAAACTGAAAAGATTAGAATTCAGTATCTCGATTCCAGGAAACAACTGTGCAACATAAAGCAAATTCATGAATCCAAGAAGAAACAAATTTAGAATTGGCCTAATTCAAATGGAATATTTTTCTATGATCAATAGCATAGTAAAACCCCATCTTTTTTTTTTTAATCAAGTAAGTGTTTAGATGAGTGTGATGAAGCACAAATTAAAAGGCAAGAGGGTTTTAAGGGATGGGGCTGGCAAGTTCGTCAGTGGGGAGGTAATGCAGACTGTTGTCACACAGGCTGGTGGCTTTCAGACTTTGATAAAGCACTCAATTATCTCCCTGCCCTCTACCCTCTTTCATCCATTTACCTAAAAGAAAGTGCTTTGTGGAACTAAAATATCCAAAATGATAAAAATAGAACTAGTCTGGTTAAGCAGGGAAGAACAGAGTAAGAGTGCAGTGAGAAGACAGAAACCTCTTAAATTTCCCCTCCTTGCCCCATTACCACCACAGGGACCCTGAGTTACTTCCAATAATCCTTAAGGCTTTCAGAGAGTCATTTTGAACACACTTAAATAGACAATGGTAGATATTTGCACACTTTAAGCAAAAGATGAACATGTCCAGATTATCATTTAGATGCCAAACATCATTCTAAGAGAGCATGGGTTTGAGCTTGTGAGTTTGAGGGCAGGGAAAGAGTTTGGAGGCTATTGCATTTGTCTGGAAAAAAGAAGGCTAAGTTTCCCAGCTAAGATAGAGGTGATCAAAATGGGTTGGAGACATATTTGGGAGGTGATTTGAGAAGACTTGGTGATTGATTACACATGGGAAATTCATGGATAAGGTGAATTCAGTAGTATATCCTAAGTTAGTTCCAAGCACCACGACTGGTTAAAGGGTACAGAGAATGTAAGAGGAAAAGGTGGGTGTTTGTGGGGGGAAATAAATTGTTTTAGTTATTACCAGGTTGGGGTGTGTGAAATGTTTAGTTGGCAAGAATATATATGAATCTGAGTCTTGAAAGACAATTCTAGTCTGCAGATTTTTATTTAGGGTAACTAACACATAGATGGTAACTAAAATCCTAGCAAAGAAATAGGAAAGACGAATCTATTTAGACTTGAAACCTATGGGCCAACAACACTTAAGGGATGGACAACAAAGAGAAGTATATGATAGAGTCAGAGAAGACCGTAGGAGAAAAGACAACAAGGAGAATGTCTTATCAAAGAAACCACCAGAAAGTTTTAATTAGAAATAAATTATCAGCACTGTGAAATGCAGCAAACAGGTCAAGAAGGATGAAGAGAAATAAAATATATTGGGTTTAGCATTTAAGAAGTTATTCAGGGACCATAACAATCAGAAGTCAGGCAGGCTACAATTGGTTGACAAATGAATAAAAGTCTAAAAGGAACAGGTGACGACTACCAGAAGAGCAGGAGGAAAAAAGAACTGGACAGTGGAAGAGGATTTCCAAGCCAAGTGGTCTAGCAAACAAAACAATGGCGAATAGTACATATACAATCAATATTTCTTGAAGGAATAAATCAATGAGTGACTACCAAATGAATTAATTAAGTGGGCAGAATAGTGTAACAGGTAGCATGAAATTGGAGAAACATAATGTATGCTTATAGGGATTATATTAATTTATGTTCATCAAGCTACTTCAAATCCTTTTGGGAACTGGATGAGAAATTAATTATTTAATCAATAAGGAATCCTTATAGTATTCAAATTTGCTACAAGTCTGGCCATATTTTCTAATCCTGGCACTTGTAAGGAAAGGAAGGGAACTGAGCTAACATTTATTCATTGAGAGCACTTTGCTTGCATTATAGCATTTGATCTTCAAACAACCCTGTGAGGCAAGTATTATCATTTCATCATCCTACAAATGAGGAAACTGAAGTTCAGAGGGGTTAAGTGATTTGCCTCAGGTCTTACATCATTATTTGTATGGTACTATTCTCAGCTATCAAAATCAGCAGCTATAAATACCGTATAAAAGAAGAAAATAGGTCTGTGAGTGTAATTTAAAAAACATTCTGACTGGAGAAATTGAGTGGCAACAGAATATGTTTAGAAAAATCGAATGGAAGTCAGGAAATTCTTCAAACACTGCAGTATATAGAGGACGAGAGAGTGAGAGTAGGTTTTGGAATCAATTGCCTGTGTTCAATGACCTTGGGCAAGTTTAACTTAATTCTCTTAATGCCCCAATGGCTTCATCTGACAAATGGGCATCAGAATTCTCTCTCCCTAATGCATGATATAATATATGCAAAATACTTAACACATTGCCTGCCACATAGTAAATTTTGATACTTTTATCATTGGTAGCATTATTATTATTACTTTCTTATCTGGTACTAGAGTGACATAGAGGAAAATTATAACTGTGACATTCTTTTTTAAAAAATGTGTGGAGATCCTGTGATACAAAGTACAAAAGGGGATGCTAACAAAACCTGGTATCAGGGTATGCTCTAACCAGAACAAGTCCAGCAACATCTCACAGGTGAGAGATGTAGGTTTGCTGGCGAAGGGGATGAGAGTCAGGCCAGATTTATCTAAGATCTATAACTGAAACCCATGAAAGAACAAAAATAGTTTCCTGATTTGTGCTGTATAGATCATGGAATGGAAACACCCTTTAGCTCCGTAGCTGAATGATAAGGTGACTTGATTTGGAACAGTGGATATTCAAAATATGTGACAGGCAGCCACGCTAACATGGGGATGCTGCTTTTAAAAGGTATACCCTGCTATGGAATAAACCAGCCCTCTAGGAGTAGAATTTTTTTTTTTCTTCTGAGGTGAGAATACTAAGGAAGAAAAGGCAATTCTGTTTCTCTGGATGTTCTCGTAAATAACTGTCCTTGAAAAACTGCATTAGTGCTCCATCACCCTGAAGTCAACCACTGCATTCTTTGTCATCACCCTGTTGCATAGCCTCCCTGTAATGAAGCTACCCAGCTCTGGATAAATCCAGTCCTGGAAAGGCAGTTCGGTGTTGAAGATGGACTTCCCCCTCATAATACTGATGACACTGATTAAATTGATTGAAAGGAGGTTTTGATTCTAGAAACAAACGTACAAAAACAAAGTGACATTCTGGAGCAAATCAGGATGATAAAGTAAAGTTATTTATCAAGCTTGGCCTTTGAGTGTCAACGTTTGCAGGGACCATGTTCTGTAATGGAAACAAATTTCTTAAAGGCTGCCTATGGGAGTCAAACAGCACATAAAGGTAAAATATAGCTGAGAGCTCAAAATGTTGAAAAGATGACCTGCGGCCCTTGGGCACAGCTTCAGTCTAAGGAAACATTTTATTAGCTTGGGATAAAAAGGTCAGCAAATGATCTCCCTCATTAATGTTCTTGCTATCTTTCAATATAAATATCATCTATGGACAGTGAAGATAAATACTACAGAAAGGCAAAATGTATTGGAAGAATATGATTGAATTATGTGCAAAAATGTAATAAAAACATAATAATATAAATGCAAGATGTCCCTACACAATACTATGAGAGGAAATATATTATCATGATAAAGAGCCTAAGGCACTAGCATCAAACTTCTAAGCCTGAATCCCAGCTCTATCATGTATTATTAAGAATATGCTTTTTGAGGGGCCGGGCACGGTGGCTTATGCCTGTAATCCCAGCACTTTGGGAGGCCAAGGCGGGCAGATCACGGGGTCAGGAGATCGAGACCATCCTGGCTAACACGGTGAAACCCCGTCTCTACTAAAAATACAAAAAATTAGCCAGGCGTGGTGGTGGGCGCCTGTAGTCCCAGCTACTCGGGAAGCTGAGGCAGGAGAATGGCGTGAAACCGGGAGGTGGAGCTGGCAGTGAGCCGAGATCGTGCCACTCCAGCCTGGGCGACGACAGAGCGAGACTCTGTCTCAAAAAAAAAAGAATATGCTTTTTGGGGAGTCATTTAACTCCTGGTAGCCTCAATTCCCTCATCTGTAAAATGAAAATTACATTGGTACCTATGTCCTGGGGGCCAGGTAAAAAATGTTTCTCGTCTTATTTAACTATGTAAGAGCTTGCTTAGGTCTCAGGGTTTATTTCCTGTATTCATATTTATATCCCAAATTCCTGAAAGAGTATCTGGCACATAGTAGGCACTAACACACTTGTTGAATAAATATGGAACGAATTATCTGTTTAATGTAATCACTGGATTACCTATGAGTTTTCCTATGATACATTCAAATTTATGTGTTGCTTAGTGCCAAACAGAATCCAGGGTACTTTACATGATCTTAAACGGATAGTTTATATAATCTGAAAGATTATTTAATAAAAAGTATAAAGATTGTAATTAAATCTTGGTAAGCCAAAAAAATGAGGGGCAGTAAAGAACTGCTTATTAAAAATATTTGAACACGGAAAAGTTTAATGAACATTCTAAAATCACATTGCTTCTTAGTGTTATTAGCTATATAAAATTAGGCTGTCAAACACTGCTTTATGAATAGTCAGTAAGGAAAGGAAATAATCGCAAGGGACAAATCACTGTCATTCACAGAAGACTACCTGGCAGACTAAGAATTAAGTTCACTCTTCAGGGCACGCTATCCTCAGCTGTTGTAAATACGCCGGAATGTCTCTGTCAGCAGGCTCAATACAGAGGCTGCCTTCACCAATATGGTGCTTGCAAAGAGCAGTCTGTTGCTCAGAGGGAAAGGGAACAAAGACATTTTGTTTCCAATTATTGTCACTTTGCCTTTTAGCTCAACTGAGCAGTTTCAGGACCAGTAACACAGAAAGGATTCTGAACAGAAGAGTAACTAAACAAAATCTCTCTAATTAAATGCCAGTTGGCTAAGGGCAGAGGACACCTTCAGTCTAGTCTGGAGGAAGTTGTCTCTACATGGAGTCAGTAGGTTAGAATCTGGGGGTTAGAAAACACTTTTACATTTGCAGACCACTCCACTGCCTCTCTCTGGGACACCTTTATTCCTTAGCTACCTATGAATTTTCTCAGGGGCTTGCTGATTTATTGATTTTCATGATATATCATACAATAGAGGTCTTCGGTACGACCATTGTCTTTTATAAGTCATGCACAATAGCAGTTTCTTGGTCTATTTTTCTGCCTGCTGTTTTAAGCATATACAACCTTATCTACTTGCATGCCTGACATCACTTAAGATTCTCACATTTACATATTCAGCCAAATTAGCAGAAGTCAGAGAGCTGGTTTATACACTGTGTTTAAGAAAATCTCAAGATTTTCTTTGTCAAATCATGACCTGTGCAAATCATAATAGAGTCAATCTGTAGCTATCCTTTTAGTTCCAGTTCTGAAATCACAGAACCTTCTGGAGCTCTGAGGTCTAAGATGCTCCAGGGGCCAGGGCAGGAAGTGAATGATGATATCTGACCAACAGGTCTTCATGGACCACTGAATGAATGAAAGGCATATCATTGTACAAACAGCAATGCAAAATGTCAATGATCCTATTCTTATAGTCATATGTGGACTATATAACTGTTGTTCTAGAATCTTCTATTGGAAACCACAGAGTTGTAACCTACTTTGGGAACTATGAATCCCTTGGAGCCTCTCTGGAGTAATCAATGTTCTTCAAATCCAAATGTAAAGGAAGCATTGTTAGAACAAATAACCATCTCTTGTACATATATGTACTTTCCAAATGTATACTGAAATTAATAAATACATCAAGTCAATAAAATATTTCCTAAAAGCATAATATCTACTCATTGTTACATATTTTTACCATTAACTAATTCTAAAAGTTGAAGATGGAAAATGACTGCAAAAAAATGTTGATATTCAAATGAGGTCCTCTCATTCAAAGAGATTAGATGCAATCCCAAAGAACAAACAGTAAACTTGATAGGTATCAAAATGGGCAAGAAAAAGGAAAAGTGTCTCAGCTATCAAATCTTCAGCCCAAAGAAGAGATCTGGAGTTACTGAAGCTTATTTTAGGTGCACTAAAACCTATCTACCTTCATACAATATCAGCATTCTGCTGTAAGATACACATTAATGTGGCTCTCTAATTAGCACTGTGATATTTTCTCCTTCTTCTCCCTTTATATAATAGCTAAATCTAAACAGTAAATTTGCCAGTCTACTATCACAGCACACGTTTTATGAGACTTTCAGTAAGCCATTATTCTTGATTATTCATTCTTTTCATTTCCTCTATCACCTTCTATCTGTAGAGACCTTAGTCATAGACGAGTGGCTTATGCTGACATACTGAGATTTTAAAAAACATTTATCTTGTTATAGGTGAAATGGTCTATATGTTTTAATATCTGAATATATGCTCCAAGTCTGACTCAATTTCCCAAGCAGTATAGAAGGTGCAATCTAAACACTTCAGGTAGAAGTGAATCATTTACATCAAGAAATAGTTCTTGCTAATAGCATCTACAATGATTTCTACTTTACTCACTTCTCAGTGAGATGAATGCTTTCCTCTACTAATGACCTTCATATTATGACAGGGATCATATGGAAGCCAAAAGTGTAATTGTTAACTGTAACTTCTCCATGAGCAGAAATTTAGTTCTTTGTTTTTCATTTTATATTATACCATTACTTCCTAGCTTAATAATTGTTATATTGTAGATGTTTATTAGCTTTTGAATGAATAAACGAGTGAATTATATCAGCAAATTAGTATCTCAACAAACTCGCTTTGGCCTGAAATAATTAACTCGGTAGAAAAAACAAGATGTAGATTAGAATAGTTGAGCGGGAGTTTAGAATCCATACCTCCACTAACTCTTCCTCAAAGTCATTTTAAACAAATATGCAATCTAAGTGGAAAGAGTCTGTTACCTTTCTAGGCAAATCTTTCTTCAAGGTAGCTCCCTTGGCATATCCTTCCAACAAGACTACATCCCAACCCCAAGCTTATCTTATAATGTCATTCTAGAATTGCAATTGAATCATCAGCTAAGCCAAATGCATACTTTTTCCTCATTTCATTTTCCTGCCAAATATTTTTGTTGAAATTTCCAAAATTCTGTACAAGCCAGCCATGGCATTACCTCTCTTGATTATTCTGAACCATTTGAATATAAGCTCCACAAGGACAGGGATCTTTAGTCATTTTGTTCAATAATTCATTCTAAGCACTCAGAACAGTGACATACAATAAAACTAAATATTTGTTGCATTTGTTAATGTTCCATCTATCACACTTAAACACACCACAGCCTTCGATGCTTTATGCCACTGTAAAATTCTCTGCCTAAATTCCTTTCTTGTTATCTGCCTTGACACTTTGTTTTCCAAATTCTGTTTCCTTTACTCAAAAGCCAATTAAGAGAAAAAGCACTATAATGGATACAGTGGAGACATTTCGTTATTTACTAGACTTCTACTTAGATATTGTTTTTTGGGGGTGTTCACTGGTTCCACACTATAAGAAGCTACTACTAAGTGACAGAACAGGGAGGTGTCAGATGAAGAGGGTGAAATAATCATTATTACACACATCAACTGTTACAATTTGTAAAGCACTTATTTAATCTTCATAACTGTATAGTAGAGAAAGGAAGGTCTTATTTTCTCAGTATTCATAAAGAGATGCTAAGGTTCAGAGAGATTGCCTGGCCCAAAGTACACACAACCAATAAAAGTTTGAGCATTTTTGTACCCCTTCTCCTTACGCATTTGCTTTCCATCTAGCACTTTAGGTCCAAATGCATTCTGGAGGTATATGCATAGAAAGTCAAAAACAAACAAACAAATGAGAGACAAGGATACATCTTATGTTTGCTACTCTAGATTGCTGCGTGATGGCTGTAATCACAAACTCTGTGAGTAAAATGAAAGACTGGAGAACAAGCCTTAATCTCTTAAAAACAAGCCCTCCAGTGGAACAAATCTGTGTGCGGTAAAAATTGGAAAACTGTGCAGAAGGTAGAGAAGTATTTAATGGCACAGGTGGACAATCTTTCAAAGTGAAAGAGATAATTGTAATTCTGCAGGGATGCACACCCTCCAGACCATGTGGCAGCTGCTTTTGAGACCTCTGTCACACTCTGCTCTGCATGTCCCTGAAGTCAGTGGGGGAAGGCGGGCTTCTTTCCTTTCTCACTAATCATCCTTGACATCCAGTTGGCACACCCATCAGAAATAGTCTATTTGCGGCTTACTAGGTCAGCCTGGCACTGTGCAAGGAGAGTGTCAGTATTTATAGGTAGCCTCTGGTTGTGATTAGAGTTACTCTGCATAGTTTGGGGAGCTCTGTGATACCTGTGCTGTCCCTGGGATTCAATTTGCAGATATGTTTCTATGTCCTTTGAGGCAGGCAGATTCAGCCTGAAGTTAAAGAATCCTAAGCTTTAAGTCCTCTCACTTTCATGGGCCTGTTCCAAGGCCCTAAAAAGAGTCAAAGTAATATCTGTACATAGCCAACTATTTTGTTAAATTAATAAAAACTGCTGTGTTTACCTATTCTATCTACTCTTGCTTTACAGTTTCCTTGTGTCTGGTGGCACTGGAGTAGTCACTGGCACTTATTAGAGAGAGCTAAAGGTGGTTGAAATTGGAGATACATTATATATGTGTGTGTGTATGTGTTATTTACTATGGAATATATAGTGGGATATATTACATATATATGTTATTTATATATGTGTATGTATATATAGTGTGATATATATTATATTACATATATTATATATTACATATACAACATATATTATATATATTACATATAATATATATAACATATATTTATTACATATATAATATATATTACATATATTACATATATTACATATATAATATATAACGTATATTACATATATTGCATATATAATATATATTACGTATATTACGTATATTACGTATATAATATATAACGTATATTACATATATAAATTACGTATATTACATATAATATATATTACGTATATTACATATATAATATATATTACGTATATTACATATATTACATATATAATATATAACATATATTGCATATATAATATATAACATATATTACATATATAATATAACATATATTACATATATAATATATAACATATATTACATCTATAATATATAACATATATTACATCTATTACATGTATAATATATATTACATGTATAATATATATTACATATATAATACATATATTACATATATATTACATATATAATACATATATTACATATATAACATATATATTACATATATAATATATGTAACATATGTATCACATATATTACATATATATCACATATATAACATATATAATATATATTACATACATATGACATATATATTACATATAATATATATTACATACATATTACATATATATTACATATAATATATATTACATACATATTACATATATATTACATATAATATATATTACATATATAATATATATTACATATATAATATATATTACATACATATATGTTATTTACAGTCACTTCCCTGAATAGTTCAACTGTTGATATCAAGATTGTCCAGCTGGTAAGTATAAGAGATGGTACACAAACTGAGCTTTGTCTGGCTCTAACCCTAATAAATTTAGCACTACAGTACATGGCCCTTCAAACGCTTGATGATCTGTCAGTAGGTATTCAATTCCTTAAGTTAAAGGCAAGAGAGAAGAGTCTTAGCCATTTGACGTTTGACACTAGATGCCATTTCTTTTTACCTGGCCCCAAAACACTTGTCTAGGCTTATTGCTAATTGTTGCCTTCTTATACACACCAAAAATATGCTACATTTCCCTATATCCTTATCTATATATTCTTGCACATGCTCTTTCCTTGGCCTGAAATGGCCTGAACCAATAACATTTCTACAGGTTCTAAGTAAATTCTGGTTTGTTTAACATGAGGTACTGAAATTGACGAATAAAAAAGTCATAATATACCAATATTATGAAGACGCTAATGATAATTGTTTAATGAATGTTGTCAAACAGTATTTTAAAAGTCTTATGGTACATGGAAACTGGTAATGACCCAAAATCTTACAGTTACATAAGAAACCTTTTTCTAAATTTGACAATTCCCAAATCTCATGACAACACCAAAAATGAGTTTTGAAGATGAAAATAACTTTTCTAAGTTGTCTATTATCCAGTGTAATTTTTAAAAATCAAGCCTGGTCAAAAAAAAACTTAACTATGTTTGTCTTTTCTCTGTAGAAAGTGATTATTACAAAATTGTTGTCAAAGATTATGTGGTAAGAATGTAGGTAAAAAGTTATTACAGAGGTGTGTCAGACATTCAGTTAAAAATAAAAACGTGTTTTTCTTATTTTGTTATTTCTGTAGTATATTTTACCTTTTTAAAATTTGTGCTTTGATATGATTTTTTCATCCTACACATTTATTTTGTTTTGATAATTTTACACTATTTTCCATAAAAAAGACCATCAGATTTTATAAGCTCTTGGCTCTATGAAACTCGAGTTTGGCTTTATTGGTAGATTTTATAGATAATACAGATTAAGGATGTGTCCTACAAACCTGAGTTTAGATGCTCTCAGGACAGCACAAGGGGCCTCCCTGGCAATATAGAGAAGATGAAACTCACCAGGAGCTGAAGAACTCAAGGACTCCTGCCCTGCTTCAGGACTCAGCAAAGGAAGCCCTGGGGAGTCAGGATTGCAACATTCTCTTATGTTCCATAGATTTGTTTCCTTAGGCACTTACAAACAATACAGGGAGAATTCTTAGAAAAGTTGCTCTCAGCAGACGTGCATGTGAGTGGTGTTGATGCTGGACAGCTGAGTAGGAAGATGATTTTGCCTGTCCTCTAGGGAGGTTGGGGGAAAAGCCTAGGGGAGAGCCTCTAGGAGTTACTATTAAGGACTTCTGGAAACAAGACATCTGAAACCCTCAGCGGCTAGTCAGTGGTGACAAAGGGTCAAGAAGCTTTTTATTGGAACTACTGATCCATAGGATGTTAAAAGCAGAATGGGTGAATGCAGCGAGCAGCAATGCTCAGTGGGAGCCATATCACTCCTAGGGGATGTTTGGAAATATGTAGAGATACATTTTGTTATTGAAATGATAATGAAATGCTGCTGGCTTTAGGGAGCAGGGATTCTGGATGGTCTTCAATGTGCAGAATGGTAAAAACCAGTAAATCCATGCTCTGCCCTAGTTTATAGTCTTCTGCTGGATATTAGCATTGAATGGGTGATGACCCCATTTAGAGTTACTTGAGTCTTTTTATATAAACACAAAGTACATTTATATGGTTTTAATATACACTGAATTTTATGCCATGTAAATGATAGGAATTTGTGTATAACTTCCCCAGGCTTGTTCATCTCTTCAAACTATAATGACTTTTTTTGGCAAAGTAGAGTGTGTCATTTCATTACTAATATACTGTACCCAAATTATTCTCTATGTGCAGTGTTGCATTTGTAGGAACTGTATGTATACACAGAAATACATTTACAAATCAACTTCAAATTGTCAACAGTATTTTAAAGTCTTATAACCTATCCACTATAAGCATGTGCAAGCACGTATTTCGTTATTTATTGTATTGTAGTGGTACCTGAAAACATTCATATCACCAAAGAATAATTCAAAGATGTTTACTTAGTTATTTTTCCACAGAAAATTGGTATCTTATATATGGAGGAGTGAGCTGATAAGTTGAAAGAAGTAATAATGGCAAGGCATAATATATGAGAGAGAGGGTTAGGCTGCAGTCTGGAGACAGTGAATTTTGTTCATACAAAACTTTAGGTAAGGATATTGGCTGGCAACAAACATGGAAGTCAAGTTATGCATTTTGACTTCGAGTAGGATAGTTAGATTACAAAATAAAACAATTTCAGTTATTTATGGATTCTCTAGGAAGCCTTGAGGGTTTTTGACGTGAGCATACATGACAGGTTGTCTGTGCTGTATCCCCTTAGTTAGGTCTGCATCATTTCCTTCATTACAAATGTTAAGTCTTAACTTATTAATAGTTTATTTTAAATTACGTCTTTTAATTCTCTTTTATATTGAACTAAAGATAACATTTAGTTTTTAGGAATTAGGTAAAAGGAGGGTTTACATCATCTATGACTTTTATATCAAGACAATAAAGGGGTTTTATAAAAATATTTGCTATAAAAAGTTGAGTGTGATAGGGTTTGGGACTGTTAGTGCCAAGCAAAGCGGCAAGCAATATGTTCATTCTTAGGGGATTTCAGTTAAGAGTCTCCCCTAACTCACAGGTGTCTCCCTCACACAGAAAGGGATCTCTAGCAGAGTATCTTCCATATGAGAGGAATCCAACTCAGTCTAACAAACAGATGAATGCATTTAAAATAAAATTAGATTTCACAACTCTCATGTGCTTCTGGAAATAGAATGAAGGATTTTGTTGTTTTGTTTTGGGTTGTTTTGGTTTGTTTTGGGTTGTATTTAAATGATCCACTGAATAGAAAGGTGATTTGAGAAGTTTGGTTTCTCAGAAAAATTGTAAGTAGAGAAGTAGAAGAAAATCAATATTTCTTCTCAGAAATCCTTCAGGTTTGGCCTGGGGAAACTCAATTGAGTATCATCTAAAAATGAATAATTTTAAAGAAAATTTTATGAGAAATAAAATCAGAAGGCTTCTAATTACCATAACAGTGAGGCCATGTTAGATATGCTTGCAGCTAAATAATTTTATTGCTTCATGTAATAAATGGACAAACCAACCTGAATATTGCAATTTTTTCCATAAAGAGTGTTTCACATATCAGAATGCAGACGTATCAGCACTTCATTCTGATACTAATAGTCACATCGCAATTTTTCTCAAAATGATGGAGATTGTGACACACATGTGTGTACATACATGTGTATGTATTTGGGCAGATATATATATATACACACATACCTATCCATGAATTCTTGCTTCCTCTCCCAGAGCAACAGTTTAATATTCTTTATTTTATTTATTTATTTATTTATTTTGAGACAGAGTTTCACTCTTGTTGCCGAGGCTGGATTGCAATGGCATGATCTTGGATCACCGCAACCTCTGCCTCCCAGGTTCAAGCGATTCTCCTGCCTTAGCCTCCTGAGTAGCTGGGATTACAGGCATGCACCACCACACCCGGCTAATTTTGTATTTTTAATAGAGATGGGGTTTCTCCATGTTGGTCAGGCTGATCTCAAACTCCCAACCTCAGGTGATCTGCCTGCCTCAGCCTCCCAAAATGCTGGGATTGCAGGTATGAGCCACCGCGCCTGGCCAACACTTTAATATTCTTAAGTTTGTAGTAGATTCACAATGATATTATCTTTGTAATACTTCTCAAAAATTATTCATTTTGTCATATTGGTTAAGATTTCAATTGTCTTTGGGAGGCCGAGGTAGGCGGATCACGAGGTCAGGAGATCAAGACCATCCTGGCTAACACAGTGAAACCCCATCTCTACTAAAAATACAAAAAATTAGCTGGGCGTGGTGGCGGGTGCCTGTAGTCCCAGCTACTTGGGAGGCTGAGGCAGGAGAATGGCGTGAACTCAGGAGGCAGAGGTTGCAGTGAGCCGAGATCGCGACACTGCACTCCAGCCTGGGCAACAGAGCAAGACTCCTCAAAAAATAAAAATAATAAAATAAAAGGATTTCAATTGTCATGATACAGAATAATTAAGAATTTAAAACTAATAAGCAAAATGTCATTTAAGAGTTCTGCTTATTAAAATATATCATAATAAACATGGTATAACAAATCAAAAACTCGGAACAGATCTTTGCAAAAAATACAAAGAATCTATATGTTAAATTTAACTAACAAAATACTGAAAAAAAATCACAAAATCCTAAGAAAAAAAAGCAAATTTCTGAATGAAACTATCGTAGATGAGCAAATATGAAAGGTCATTCCTTATAAAAAGTCAAACTCTTATGTAATCGCAAAAATGCAAATGAAAATCAGAGTAAGATACCTTTTTAAAGCACTAGATTAGCAAAGATTTGAAATTCTCATAATATTGAAAATTAATGAATATATAGAATAATGCAAGTTAGTAAGCATTAAAGGAAAGCACTGTTTAAATTATGATTTTATACAACCAATCTAGAAAAAATACAGCATCAGCTATTAAATAACAGGTACATATCCATCAATATAACCCAGAGATTTTACATATAATCCAAAGAGTTTTAATTTCGAGAAACAGAAAGAAATATGAAAAGGAAGAAGGAAAAGAAAAGAAAGGAAGATAAAGGAGAGGGGAGAAGAACAATCTAAGTGTGTGTGTCAACAGAATAGATCAATGTTTTGCTATTTAAATAATGGACTACCATGTAGCAGTGAAAATGGAAAAAACTGCCACTATACTCATCTGTGTAAACGAATTTTAAGCATTATGTTGAGAGAAAAAAGTAAGTCACAGAAGAATATATAATACCATTTATATAATATGTTCAAAAAAGCAAAACTAAAAAAAGATTTAAAGTACATATGTAGATGATAAAAATATAATTAAAAAACAAAGGAATAACAAACTTTAGAGCAATGTCTAGCTCCTGGGAAAGGCAAAGAAATTGTTTTAGGAAGACATTCAACAAAGTTTTGGAGGCATTAGTAATGCTCAAGTTTTTAAATGGATCAGTGATTTTATTAAATAACTTTAATAATGAAATTATTGAAATAATTATATTTTCTATAGTAATTATAACTATATAACCTACATATGTTACATATGTATGTTTTGCACATAAAATATTTTATAACTTTTAGGGAGAAATTAATAAGCCCCAATTTTAAAAACCAAAATTTATAGTATAACATATAGAAAACCCTCCACAGTCAACATTTTTTGGGTAGTCTTCATCTTCTAAACCCTGGATATTGGTGCAGGAGTGGAGCATCAGAGTCGTATGTCATAAATGCCACTGTTCCAAGTTTAAGTCTAAGGCAGGAGAGAACTATGCATAGAAAATAACTCCAAAGTCCTTTAGGTTTCCTCTGGCTCCCAACAACTGGTGAAAGGATATCAAATATTAATACAAATGATGTTGAAAGTAAAAAGTTAACATGTGTAAGAATAGTTGAATCAAGAAACAGCTCATGAGAAAAACTGACATTAGAGACTTTCATGATATATGGGATTTGGACATGAAAAATGTCTTCAAAAACTTCATAGGCTGACATTTGCTGCCAGGAGGCAGGCTCCTTGACACAAGGCTCTTTAAATTGTCTGCTAAGCGTGGCATGTACTATAGTCTCTCACTCAGGACGAGCGGGGGCATGGTTTTGTCTGGGCCTTTACCCTGTGCCTGGCTCTATTTCACTTGCTTGCAGAGAATATATGGGCTAGAATGGCTCTCTCTTAGATCCAGTTTTCCCTAAGAGTAGGTACTAAAAGAGAGGCTGGCGATGATAACAAAAGCTCTCTGAATTTGATATTTATGAGTCAGAATGTGAGGAGCTTCTGTTGTCATAAAGTGTGACCATATTCAGTACAGTATTTCCACCAGTACTCTACCCCTATCTCCACTATCACCACTTACCTATTAAGTAGAGGAAGAGGCTGTCCCCCTACAGCTCCAATTCATGTCACTTTATGAAAGCAGAGCTCACACTGGAAAAAAAAAAAAAAAGAGGCCACCATAAAAGAAAACAGCTCTGAATCCAGAGATGCATCTGCTGTAACAGGGAAAGAGGTACAACCACATACACTGAGAAGGAGGAAAGGTCTAGTCAGAGGATTTGGTGATGAGCATATGTTACAATCAGATATGGAAGGGTAGCATGGCTCAGAGAAGGTTAATGGTAAATAGCCAGTGTTTGGTTCCAAGAAGTCAAAAAGCAGTTAATTTGTGAGGCTGCAGTGAGGGAAAAAGGCAGCATCAAGGAGATCTGAGAGCAGATGTTTGGGTTACTTTTGTGCACTGAGGTTCTGAGGTGAAATTCCAGGGCCACAAACTGGCAAGAATAAGGCAAGACACTAGTCTCAGAGGAACTGTGAATGAGAAATCAAAGTAGAGATGAGAGTACAGGAAAATGGAGATAGCATTCATTCTCAGAAATTGAAGTACAAAATAAAAGATGTGTTAGAAGAAATAGTAAAAGAATGAAGTCGAAGCAGGAATCTAGTCAGAGGCTATCAGCAACAAAGCTGGCAATGCATGTATACTCTCTCTTCTACCGGGCTGGGGTTTTTCAAAATTCCCTTCAGATAAGGAATTCCAAATCCAAAGCAGATCTGAATTTGCAGTGGAAGAAGAGTTTCACAGCTCTAAGGAATGAAGTGATGAAAATGCTAGGCGTATGAAAGGCTCTTGTTTCATTCCAGCAGACAAGAATGTTCTACAAGACTAAAGAGTAATATAGAAATTGCCTGACCAAAGTTGGACTTTAAAGCTGACTAAGAAGGGAAGGGGATCAGAAAATGTGATCCCAACCATGCCTGTCGACTCCTGGAGCATTGTCTTTGTATCCAGCAGCACCTAGAACACGTGCTGGCAGGTACCTAACAGTCTTCATTAAACACTGTTGAATGAATGAATGCACAAACCTGTGGGCATAGGTGGGCTTGCTATTCCCCACGAACACCTGGAAACTTGATATCTGCTCTAATACCCTCCTTCAAAAATCTAACCAGGAGAATAAGCCAATCTGACGCTTGGCAATTCCCAGTTGGGTGAAATTATGTTTCAGCTACTCCAAATTTATTCCACATGTCCATCACAATTTCTTCACTTCAAGTAGCTCCTCATTCCCGTACAAAAAGAGCCTACTAAAAGTACCACATTCATACTATTTTTTAGTCTTCCTTCCTGATTTATGCAGGTCAATATCAAGCTTTCTAAGTACAGTTTGAACTTTTTCCCTAAGTTGCAAAATGATGATATTCATACAAGCAGCAAATATTTTATAACTGGGTAACTAAGTAAGTGCCAGTAAAGACTTTGATGTTCTATACATACAAAATTCAAATGGTATTCTGCTGGTTAAATTGTTTCCTATTGCAACTCCTCAAGAAATACTCATTTCCAAAGTCATCTGTCCATACCAACATCTACAAATACCTTTCTTGAATAATATAGTCATCTTATACTTCCCATAGACATATATCCCAGATAAAATCTCATCTTAATTTTTTCCTGTATCTAAGCTATGCCTCTATTATAACAGACCTCAAAACCAATTTTCTTTCTTAGACTCAGCCTATCTTGCCAGCTCTTCACTCTTAGTGGTGCTTTGTTCCTTTCTGCAAATTACTAGCAATTCCAATGACAGTAATGGGTTGATAGTGAAGACTTACTAGGAATTGCTATATTTCTGAAAGTTTCTTAGTATTCGCATGTTCAAATACAACGTAGGTGTTATATATACTGTACATATTATGTACATTAAACCTATACATAGATAGATAGATAGGTTTATGGTTTTGTTCATGGTTTCTGGCTCATAACTCCCATAGTCCTTGTTATAGTAAACAGAAGAGGTCTCTGCCCTCCTTTCACCTGCCCACTGAAGAACTCTAATCTGATTGTGGGTCACAAAACCCCTATTCCAGAGTGGGTCCTGCCCTATACTCTGGAGGAAGGAACATTGCACAGAGAGGCCAGGAAGAGTCTGAGCAGACAGGCCTTGTTGGGTTTAGATCATACACTTGTCTTAACACATCTGTACATGGCTGACATGACAGTTGTGCCTATCCCAGTGCATTCTCCATAAAAGGCCCAAGAGAACAGGGTGTGGGGGCTTCCAGAGAGCTGAACACATGGTGGCTGACAGGAAGGTGAATAAGAACTCATACACATGCTGGGATGTGGTGCACCCCAACTCCATGAGGACACAAGCTCCTGAGTTCTTGGGACCTTTCCAGAACTCATCCTATGTACCTCTTAATCCAGCTGTTTATATATATATTTAAAATATTGTTTGTAATAAACCAGTAAATGTGTTTCCCTAAGTTCTGTAAGCTGCTCTCACAACCTAATCAAACCCAAAGATGGGGTCATGGGAATCTCAACTTGAAGCCAGTTGGTCAGACTTGCAACTGGTGTCCTTAAGGGACAGACTTGAGGACTGAGCCTTCAACCTATGGAATCTGATGCTCTCTTCAGATAGATAGTGTTGGAATTGAAATGGAGGACGCCCAGCCTGTGTTTGTTGCAGAGCAGATTGCTTGCTTGCTGGTGGAGGTTAACATATTTTAGGGTCATAGAAGTCTTCTCTTGATTGTTGTCATTATATGAGAGTAGAGGAAAATGGTTTGAGAGTTTTTCTCAACAATAGGATAGCATAATAATAATTTCATTCACTCATTCATTCACTCACTCACTATTGGACGAGTGGTTACATTTTGCTTTAGGTATTTAGGGTGGCTTCAAGTCTGACTCTATATCGGCTAGTCCAGAATGAACATATTGCCATCATGAGGCCAAATATTTTCTATCGTTTGTCAGACTGCTGCCAAGGTGGCAAAAATCACTCTGTATCTGACAAGGCTCTTTAACTGAACAATGAACTCACATGAAAATGATCGATGACTAAGAGTCACTAAAAATACTTTTCAGGCTTTTGGAAGTTAAGGAAACGATTTGTGATTTTTTAAAATAGGGCAACTTAAATCTTTTCTGAGTCTTTTCATTAAAACACTGTTAATCAGAGTTCATAACTAAAAACTCTAAACTTTTTTTCTGGGATGCAAACTGTGATGGCTATGGCTTAGAACTACAACCGTATGAGACAACATCCCAGGCATTAACACAATGCAAGCAGGGCATCACAAAACATTTGACTAAGCAAAAAGTAATACACAATCTCTATGCTGCTTTTAATTCATATGTTTTTAATATTTTTTTCTTGATCCTAAATATGGCAACCCTGCTTAACAATATTTAGGCAGGATATTACTGGCAATTATAAAAAAATTAAAATTAAGGAAAGGAACTGAATTGGATTATTTAACTTAAAAGTGCTTTTACTACTAATCTTTCTTTTCCAGCAGCAGCTGAATAAAGGCAGGGACAACACCATGCTTCAGTTCAGCTATTCTTTTCAGCCTGGCTGGCTCCAGATGCTAGGATTGCTGTGGAAATGTAATTAGTTTCAATTAACTAACATCTGTCTAAAAATAAACAATATATTTGGGATTCAGGTAAAGGAAAGCACATTTCCACGGTGCAAGCTTGTTTACTAAACAGTCTGAATAAAGAAGGCTAAGAAATCCTGTTTTGGTCATTAAGAGCTAATTTATTAGAAATGGATTTTAAAATATATTATCTGAGATTTTCTTCATTTTTAGGTTTCTAGGTTAACCTCCAACATAATTACGAGTCAAAATCTGTATACATAATACTAAGCCAAATCATATTCCAACAAATACCAATTCAGCTGAAATCTCAGTATGTTTCAACTCCAGCCAAGAGTTCATCTAGTCCAAGGAAAAATGTAAATCTAGCCTCAATACGACAAAAGAAGAGTCCCCTTGGAATTGGCTGTAGTAAAATTTGAGTGGCTCTTCATGGAATGATATGCATGAGGGAAGAATCTGGCCTCATGATAGTTACGAATGATTCTTTACATAGGAGCTATACATAATAATAGAGATGATAAATCTCTAATTTGATGTACCACATGTAGAGATCGTACTAAACATTGTCAGGCTTAGTGGGAATAAAACTCATTCTTCATTAAAGAGCTTGTTCTTCACTTGTGGTTGTGGAGCCATTAGCATGATACACTTCTATTCAAATCTGAGACTTTTGTGAATGCAGAATTGCCCATGGCTGAACATTGTAAACATAGAAAATAGATTTTAATCTGACTATAAGATGGTAAATAATTCATGTCCTGTAAGACCTATGTGGAAAAACACTTGGTTTCTTGTTCATTCTCGTGTTTGTAATAAATACATAGGTAGAATTTCCTTTAATCATCATCCACAATAAAAAAATCAAATCAAAAATTATGTTCAACTTCAAAGAGTTAAAAAATTTGATGCTACTAGCTTCAAGCCTCTACCAAATGAAGATTTGTAAAGCACTTTGGCACTTTACTGCCATCCTGTACCAGAGGAAGAGCTAAGCCAACTGCAGATATTACATTTGGCCTTCTAAAAGTAGCTTTTTCACATTAACTATTCTATGTGTAGAATGAGATTGTCAATGGTGACACATTTCAATCTAGTCAGCCTATTAGCACCATGGCTATATTTCTCACAGCTCAGTTCAGTTACATAAATCATACACTTAGAATAAACAACAAACAATACTAAGAAATAGATACTATGGTCGTAAGATTAAAGTCATTGAAAAACAACTTCACATTTACTTCTTCCCTTTGCATTTATACATACTAAATCTTCCCATTTGGGAACACACCCGACACACACACACAAACACACACACACACACACACACACACACACATACACGTAAACATATCCTTAATACTATGTACTTCTTTCTAATTCACGGCCAAAATTCTTGATAGAATAACCTACACTGATTCTCCATTTTCTCATCATTCATTCATTCTCAAACCATGCTCTACTTTTACCACTTCACTAAAAAATATCTCTATGTTCTTCTTACATTATCTTTATGTTGAGTTTAACACAATTAGCCTTCCGTTCATTTGAAAATATTCTGCTATCTACCAGACTCCTGCTTTTATTCCCAGTTTCCTGCTCACTCCTTCCCTGTCGCCTTTGTTGGCTCCCTTCCTTCTGTGTTCTCTTTAAATGTTGGTGCTACCTTGGGTTTCATCTTAACCCTCCTGTGTTCTCATGTGACACAGTCTCCATGGCCAATCTCATTTATGGCTTCAACCACCATCTCTGCGCTGACAACTAATAAATCTATATATTCACTCCATATCTCCTTTCTAAGCTCTAAATCTAAATGTCTAACTGTCCACTGCTTAGTTAACTCTACATGGTTGTTCTCTATGTCCAAAATGAATCTCTTCAACTTTCTTCTTTATCAATTGGCTCCTCATACTAAACTCCCAATGCAATGTATCTCATCATTATCCACACAATCTCTCAAACCAGAAAAATGAATATTGTCCCAATTTCCTCTGACTTCCTGACAACTACTGTTTTAGGTCAGGCCATCATCTTCTCTCGTCTGGATAAGTACAGCAGCCTCATAACAGCCTCCTTGCTTTGAGAGATCACCTCCCTACCTTCAACCCCAGGCCTTAACAATTCATCTTTCACAGTCTAAATGCAAAACTGACCATGTTATTTTCTTAATTAAAAGTTATAATTGGCAATTAAATGTCTTAAGGGTAAAATTCTTTTACTTAGGAAATAAAGGCTTTTTTGTTAGGTTCATATCAACTTTTTCACTTAGAGTTACGTACCACCAAGCTCTGCTGTACTAGATGTTCTGTTGTCAAGTTGGCTACACTAGGAACTACATTTTCTAGAATCCTCTTTTTCTATAGAGCTTCAAGTAAAAACAGACTGAAGGCAAGATCATGAGGCATTTAGGAGGGAGAAGTAAAGCAAACACTATTACATTCTGAAGGTCATCAATAGTTAGAGGTGATGACAGACAGATGCACAGGTGCTGGAAAGTTCCAGCTTGGTCTCTCTCTATTCCACGTCAAGTTCTCATTCATGACTGCCAACTCTGCTAAGTGACAGAGGCCTCAGGCCCCACAGCAGACACTCTGCTGCAAATTCACTCATGTGGTAGCCACACAAACTAACAAATATCTGCAGCCTTTTATACCAACCCTCCCTTGCAACTCTACTCCTGAAGCTGCTGCTGCCTCCCAGGTTTTCTTGACAGCTTCATACCAAGGCTAGTGACATTTTTCTGATTCTTCAACTCTCCTCTTTGAACCTTCACTTTCCCACCTCCTCCTATAATTGTGTAAGTCTAATCCTTATAATAAATTCCTGATTTGGTAATATTCCCTGGCTGAACCCTGACTGATACATCTGATGCACAATCTTCATGGACCGTACTCATATACTTGAGATCCTCCCAACAGGCTTGTGCCCATGCTATTCCTCTAGGCTGCTGTCTATTTTGCCCAGGCTAGCTCTCTTCTCCCCGAGTTTCTCTGATTAATTTCCATCAGCCTCATTTTCAACACCATGATCATTTTCTGTCATGATTTCCCTGCTATGAACTGCTTGCCTTCCCCTGACATTATATTAATTACCATAACATATTATAATTACTAAGTCATTTGCTGTCACCTTCCCTAGATTGTGAGACTCCTAAAGGTAGGTACAATACTATAATATGTTTATACTTTTAAAGCCTTGCACAGACTTTATGAATGAGATCTGAAATAGTAGCCAGATAAGAAACAACTTCAATCAAATTGCCTGACATCCAGATATATGGAACAAATTTTTTATTTATTTTCAAAGATTTTGGCCTCAAAAGACCCCCACTACTTGAAATGGGACCTTGGGTAGCAACTACAGATATTTTGTAGAGTCAAAAACTCAAATTCAATGCCCAAAGGACTGCTATCCCCATTTCCGTTTCATTTTCTAACCTGTTAAAAGCCTTCCAGGTATACTTCATCCCATGCAGTAGTTGTTTTCAAACTGGGTTTCTAAAATCCCAAGGATCCTTGTAATTGCTACAATGGTCCTTGTAGAGGAGAGGAAGAAGCTGGTAAACCCCAGATAGGAGAATGGAGGTGCTTAGCCCAGGCACTGACACCATCAGTGTTCAATAAGTCATTATCAAATGAAACCCTTCCACATATAAAGGATCATAATTCACTAACAATTTTAGACTAAAGAAAAAGAATGAGAAAAAGAAATAGATGGTGACTCTGTTTACTTAGCTCCCAGAATGTGCTAGCCTATTTTAGCCTATTTTTATACATTTCCTATTTGACTCTCACAGACATTAAATGAAACTGATACTATTGCTCCTATTTTACAGGTAGGAAATTTTGGCTCACAGAAGTTAGGTAAATCACATGGAATTGGTTGTGTAGGAAGTGAGTAAAAAGAATTAGATTTCAGCATTACCTGACTTCAAAATCTATGTCTTTATACCAGAATACATGTAAACAATACATGCCAATGTGTATTAAAATGTGACACCAAAGAAGGCTAGCGAAGGGTGTGAACTTCTGCTCTGTTTAAGTCGCCCATAGTATTGCAGTCTATTTGGTTTTTCCAAATTTTCCTTGCAACCAAGATTAAAAAATAAAACATGCCTTTCAAAGAACAGCAGTCCATTTCTAAGTATATGACCCCTACTCAGTCAATTTAATAAACATTTATTTAGTACCAACTAAATGCAAGTCACTGCATACAGCATTAAGAAAGATATAAAATGAGAAAGGCATGGTCCTTGCCCCTCAGGAGCTCAAAATCTAAAAACATACATTAACAATTCTGAATGGAGGCAGATGGTGATAAGTGCTGTAATGGAGGCACTTACAACGTGCTAAGGAAGCATAAAGCAGGGAGAGATTGATTCCAACCATGGCGTAATAAAACACCTTAGTAAATGTATCTTTCAGTCTGCACCCAAGAAAATCTTTTATGACCCAAGCCAAAGGATGCATTTCTTTGTAAAATACCACAGCTTATTCAAGAAACTAATAGACAGGACTTTTGTTAGCAAGAATAGAATTTAGTTACAATGGAAGCAGACCTACCTATATGCGTTTTTGATAGTAATTGGAGGAAAACCACGGGTCTATTTATTTAAAGGGCCCTCAGTCTCTTTAGAACAGACTGTACATGGTTCTACCTACAAATTCAGGTTCATTCATAGTATTTCTTTCCATTTCAATTATACTCTTAAAATGAGACTAAATAGTCAATCATGATGTAGGAAATGTAGGAGATTTCAAAGGAGGCAGCTCATATCTAACCAGTGAAAGATGAAGGTAAATAATTTTATTTTCTTTTTAAATTTTAACAAGAAGCAACTATAGCATCTTAGCTAATTGAAACTTCCGTTCAAAGTACTTAAATAACTGTGAATGAGGCCAAGAATGCTAAATGACTTCCTCTATGTGTCAAGTCAATTTATTAGGTGCTGGCACCACTGTACCAGCTAAAATTGGTTAGACTAGAAATGAAAGTGAAAGCACAGAAAATTCATACAATTCCATTCCTATAGGATCAACTTATGGAATTCACCCTGTTGTTTAGAAGTCAGAAGTATTCTCTATACACAAAGGAAAATAGATCATACAAATAATATTTCAAAATAAGGAGGTTCTTGCATCATGTAAAAGTGCATCATAGAATAAGCTTCTTTGTTAAAAAAATAGTTTTCTTAAGGTAAATGTATTCATCAAAAAATGTACATTAATAAAAGGTCATTGTGTTATTAGTTCTAAAAGCTGTCTCCCTGGTAGAATATTCATACCATATAGCAAAGAACAAGTAGGAATTTGCCGAATGCCAATGGATCAATGAAAGGTTTTGGTTGTGTGAAATCTTGAATTTGCTTTAGACAGAAAAGGAAATTGATGGGAAGTTCTATGTTTTGAATATGGGTTGTCCCCAATACTCATGTAGAGGCTTGGTCCTCAATGGAACAGTGTTAAGAGGTGGTGGGATCTTTAAGAGGCATTCAGGTCATGAGAGATCTCCCCTCATGAAAGGATTAATACAGTAGTCTTTTTGGAACAAATTTTTGCTCTTATGGAATGGAGTAGGTCCCACAAGAGCAGGTCATTATAAAGTAAGGTAACCTCTGGTATTTTGCCTTTTTTCACACATCCCTTCCAATTCTCCACCATGTTTTTGAGGAAACACACGGCCCTTACCAGAAGCCACCAGATGCAACCTAAATTACCTCATCTCAGATGTTCTGTTACAGCAACAAAAATGGACTTTGACAGTAAGAATTCATGATCTTATTGCCTTCTAACTTTTTGAAAGCTTTCTACTTCAATTATTCTATCTCTCTAGCATCCTCAGTCTTTCATTCTGTAATACTAACTCCCTCTGTAGTTTCAGAGTTGAAAAGAACCTTCTTACATCGAGTAAAAACACCATTCCTACCAATATATTCTATTATAGATATTTTCTCTTTTCTTTAATTGTAACAAGCAGTTTATAACAGCCGCTCCTACTTTGTCACCAGCGTTTTTATCCTTAGGGCATTTAACCTGGCCTTTGTCCCAACTCTTGCCATTATACTAAAATAGTCACAATGTCTATCAATTACACGCTCCAAATTTGATAGCCATTTTCTAGTTCTTATAATAATGATAGCTTTCTTTTATCTAATTCCAATACTGCTTATTAGGTGGAAAACACTTCTTCCCAACTCCTGACATCTTTTTCCTGTAAAGAAGGCTCAGTTAATATAACTCAAGGCCTTCAATTTTCCCTTTACTAATCTAATCTTGGAGAGATGATGTGACTTACCTGATTTGTAAATTTTGTAGGAAAACCACACATGTTGGGCTCATCTCCAGCTTCTTCTTTTACTTGGGAGTGAAGCTGCTGTTAGTCCATTCTGACATAGCTATAAAGATATACCTGAGACTGGGTGATTTATAAAGAAAAGAGGTTTAATTGGCTCATGGTTATGCAGGCTGTGCAGGAAACATGATGCTGGCATCTGCTCAGCTTCCGGAGCAGGAGGGAGAGACAGCATGGAGGTGCCACACACTTTTAAACAACCAGGTCTCATGAGAACTCTATCACAAGAGCAGCACTAGGGCGTGGTGCTAAACCATTAGAAACTGCCCCTACAATCTAATCACCTCCCACCAGGCCCCACTTCCAGCACTGGGGATTACATTTCAACATGAGATTTGGCTGGGGACACAGATCCAAACCATATCAGCTGCCTACAGAAAGCTTGCATTCTTTTCTGCTTCCCTATATCCAAGTTTCACACATTCAGTCACCCACATCAGCCTAGACAGATAGAGAGTTGACTGTGATCAGAGAAGTTAAATTGGCCTAATTCTAAGTTCCTGTTAATAGGGCTATTTAAATCTCACTTGGCTCCTGGCCTCCATCACTAGTAAAGTTATCTTTGTGTCCTTAAGTTTTCTTTATTGAGTAAAACCTAGGTATAGAAGAAGGGTGTCTCTTCTAAACCCCAACATTTTGTTCTTGAAACCCCCTCTCCCATGACTTGCATTTTTCCTCCCACCTCTCTTATAGTTCTTTACTGTTCTTGCATTTATTTTTAATAATTCCTTTTCCTCTTCACAAAGATGTCATGTTTAATGTACTGTTTCTCTTTTCCTTCCCCCTCTTTTTCCCTCTCTACACACACATACACACACATACATACATATACACATCTAATACATACATATACATATATACACACACACACGTGTGCACACACACCCAAATATATAGCTGGCCCTTCATATCCATGGGTTCTGCCTTCATGGATTTAACCAACCATAGATGGAAAATATTTGGGGAAAATATTCCACAGTTTCTAAAAGCAAAACTTGAATGTGCTGTGTACCAAGTACTACACTGAATCTACAAAAATGAAGTGATGTGTAAGCAGGCATAGTATTAGGTATTATAAGTAATCTAGATATGACAGAGTATATTGGAGGATATCATTAAATGATATGCAAATACTATGCCATTTTATTTTATTATTTATTTATTTTTATTATACTTTAAGTTTTAGGGTACATGTGCACAACGTGCAGGTTTGTTACATACATATACATGTGCCATGTTGGTGTGCTGCACCCATTAACTCGTCATTTAACATTAGGTATATCTCCTAATGCTATCCCTCCCCCCTCCCCCCACCCTACAACAGGCCCTGGTGTGTGATGTTCCCCTTCCTGTGTCCATGTGAGCTCATTGTTCAATTCCCACCTATGAGTGAGAACATGCGGTGTTTGGTTTTTTGTCCTTGCGATAGTTTGCTGAGAATGATGGTTTCCAGCTTCATCCACGTCCCTACAAAGGACATGAACTCATCATATTTTATAGCTGTATGTACTATGCCATTGTATATAAAGGACTTGAGATTTGTGGATTTTAGTATCCAAGAGGAGTCCTGAAATCCATTCCCCATGGATACTGAGGAACAACTGTATACACACTCATTGAATACATGGGGGAAGTTCAGTACTTTCTTATTCCATTGAATAAATTTTCAGACTGCTCCTCCTACAATGTCCATTTTTTGTGATTTAAAATGACCATTAGGCTGGGCACCATGGCTCATTCCTGTAATCCCAGCACTTTGGATCACCTGAGGTCAGGAGTTCGAGACCAGCCTGGCCAACATGGTGAAACGCCGTCTCTACTAAAAATGCAAAAATTAGCTGGGTATGGTGGTGTGCCCCTGTAATCATGGCTACTCAGGAGGCTGAGGTGGGAGAATTGCTTGAACCCGGGAGGTGGAGGCTGCAGTGAGCCACAATCGCACCACTGCACTCCAGCCTGGGTGACACAGCAAGACTCCATCTCAAAAAAATAAAAAAATTACCATTAAACTAACCATTCTGCCTACAAAAATGGAGTGATCTTAGACATCTTTTATCTAATTTCCTATATCCAAGCATTTGCTAATAACTGCCTCTATATCATCGACTTTTAGAGCTTTGTTTATTCTCAATTATTAATAAATTTATATTTATGAAAAATTTACAACGTGACATGCACAATATTAGATGAACAAGAGTAATGAACAAAACAGACATGGACTCTACTCTCAGGGAGCTTACATTCTAGAAAAGAAGGTATATAATAAACATCTCTAAATACCAACTGTGACACATTATGGAAAAAAGTGCTATTGTAAAAAATAACAGAAGGAATTGATTCACAGTGACAGATAAGGGAATGCTTCACTGATTGACATGTAACCTGAAACCACAAGAATAATTGAGATTAGGTGAGATCAAGCAGAAATTATAATTCTTAGATGGAAATAGATGCTTATTTTATTATACCTAAGTGACGCACATACAACTTTCATTCAATTGCAAATTATAAATGTTATAAAATTAAAAAATTAAATATCATCGGAAGATGAGTTTTTTTCTAGATTATAGGAGAGATATTATGTTACAAGGTTGTATATATAAATACATATGTATATATATACACATGTAAACATGTGTATTCTTTTTAAGTTCTGAGATACATGTGCAGAACATGCAGGTTTGTTACATAGGTATACATGTGCCATGATGATTTGCTGCACCTATCAACCCATCATCTAGGTTTTAAGCCCCACATGCATTAGGTATTTGTCCTAATGCTCTCCCTTCCCTTGCCTCTCCAGCCCACAACAGGCCCCAGTGTATGAACTTCCCCTCCCTGTGTCCATGCGTTGTAATTGTTCAGCTCCCACTTATGAGTAAGAATATGTGGTGTTTGGTTTTCTGTTCCTGTGTTAGTTTGCTGAGAATGATGGCTTCCAGCTTCATCCATGTCCCTGCAAAGGACATTAACTCCTTGTTTTTTACGGCTGCATAGTATTCCATGGTATATACATACCACATTTTCTGTATCCAGTCTATCATTGATGGGCATTTGGGTTGGTTCCAAGTCTTTGCTATTGTGAACAGTGCTGCAATAAACATACATGTGTCTCTATACTAGAATGACTTATAATCCTTTGGGTATATACTCAGTAATGGGATTGCTGGATTCAATGGTATTTCTGGTTCTAGATCCTTGAGTAATAGCCACACTGTCTTCTACAATAGTTGAACTTATTTACACCCCCACCAACAGGGTAAAAGCATTCCTATTTCTCCACATCCTCATCAGCATCTGTTGTTTTCTGACTTTTTAGTAATCACCATTCTAACTGGCGTGAGATGGTATCTCACTGTGGTTTTGATATACATTTCTCTAATGATTAGTGGTGATTCACTTTTTTTTATATGTTTGTTGCCCTTATCAATGTCTTCCTTTGAGAAGTATCTGTTCAGATCCTTCACTCACTTTTTGATGGGGTTTGTTGTTTTTTTCTTGTAAATTAGTTTTAAGTTCCTTGTAGATTCCAGATATTAGACTTGTGTCAGATGGATAGATTGCAAAAATGTTCTCCCATTCTGTAGTCTGCCTGTTCATTCTGATGATAGTTTATTTTGCTATGCAGAAGCTCTTTAGTTTAATTAGATCCCATTTGTCAATTTTGGCTTTTGTTCCCATTGCTTTCAGTGTTTTAGTCATGAAGTCTTTGCCCATGCCTATGTCCTGAATGGTATTGCTTAGGTTTTTTTCTAGGGTTTTTATGGTTTTAGGTTTTACATTTAAGTCTTTAACTCACTTAGAGTTAATTTTGGTACAAGGTATAAGGAAGGGGTCCAGTTTTTGTTTTCTGCACATGGCTAGCCAGTTTTCCCAGCATCATTTATTAAATAGGAAATCCTTTCCCCGTTGCTTGTTTTTCTCAGGTTTGTCTAAGATCAGATGGTTGTAGAAGTGTGGTGTTAATTCTGAGGTCTCTGTTCTGTTCCATTGGTCTATATATCTGTTTTAGTACCTGTACCACGCTGTTTTGGTTACTGTAGCCTTGTAGTATGGTTTGAAGTCAGGTAGCATGATGCCTCCAGCTTTGTTCTTTTTGCTTAGAATTGTCTTGGCTATATGAGCTTCTTTTTGGTTCCAAAATGAAATTTACAGTTTTTTTCTAATTCTGCGAAGAAAGTCAATGGTAGCTTGATGGGAATAGCATTAAATCTATAAATTACTTTAGGCAGTATGACCATTTTCATGATATTGATTCTTCCTATCTATGAGCATGGATTTTTTTTTCCATTTGTTTGTGCCCTGTCTTATCTCCGTGAGCAGTAGTTTGTAGTTCTCCTCGAAGAGGTCCTTCATGTCCCTTGTAAGTTATATTCCTAAGTATTTTATTCTCTTTGTAGCAAATGTGAATGGGAGTTCTTTCATAATTTGGCTCTCTGCTTGTCTATTATTGGCATATAGGAATGCTTGTCATTTTTGCACACTGATTTTGTATCCTGAGACTTTGCTGAAGTTGCTTATCACCTTAAGGAGTTTTTGGGCTGAGACAATGGGGTTTTCTAAATATACCATCATGTCATCTGCAAACAGAGACAATTTGACTTCCTCTCGTATCTGAGTAACCTTCATTTCTTTCCCTTGCCTGATTGCCCTGGCCTAACTTCCAATACTATGTTGAATAGGAGTGGTTAGAGAGGGCATTCTTGTCTTGTGCTGGTTTTCAAAGGGAATGCTTCCAGGTTTTGCCCATTCAGTATGATATTGGCAATGGATTTGTCGTAAATAGCTCTTATTATTTTGAGATAGTCCATCAACACCTAGTTTATTGAGAGTTTTTAGCAAAACATGCGTATTTTCTTATAGAAATCCATTAAGCTTCATGAATGCCAAGAACCAAGTTGGCCAAAGACTCTTAGGCTCAAGTTTTTTAAAAAAAAATCTTAATATTTGCCCACTCAACATGTTTCAAAATGGACCTGCACCAATAGACATAACATATATGATTTTCACATCAATCACACTACAGCCACTCCTTTGAAAATGAACTTAAAGTAGGAGGTTGACTCCAAATTCATTGATTACCCATCCTGTTACCCTCAAAAATGAAGATGATGATGATGATGATAATGACAGCAGCTACAATTTCATAAAGCCAGGGCATGAACACTGTATTCAGATAGGCCTAAAATCATATCACAAATTTAATTTCTCTTTCCTCATAAAACTGAACTCCTAAATTTAAAGAAATGTTTATAGTACTATGATAGCAGTCTATAGACAATATTCTTATCATTTCTCAGAATGGCATATTCCGATTTAATCTCTACATCATCTGACAAGCATACAGCCATAAAGTCTTATACTGATGGGGATTAGGGAAATGCTTGAGTTTCTCTATGTAGCGTTTTATGTTTTAAAGCAGAGGCTTTCTGCCCGGCCGCCCATCGTCTCGGATGTGAGGAGAGCCTCTGCCTGGCCGCCCCGTCTGGGAAGTGAGGAGCGCCTCTGCCCGGCCGCCCCATCTGGGAGGTGTACCCAACAGCTCCGAAGAGACAGCGACCATCCAGAAAGGGCCATGATGACGATGGTGGTTTTGTTGAAAAGAAAAGGGGGAAATGTGGGGAAAAGAAAGAGAGATCAGATTGTTATTGTGTCTGCGTAGAAAAAAGTAGGCATAGGAGACTCCATTTTGTTCTGTACTAGGAGAAATTCTTCTGCCTTGGGATGCTGTTGATCTATGGCCTTGCCCCCAGCCCCATGCTCTCTGAAACATGTGCTGTGTCAACTCAGGGTTAAATGGATTATGGGCGGTGCAAGATGTGCTTTGTTAAACAGATGCTTGAAGGCAGCATGCTCCTTAAGAGTCATCACCACTCCCGAATCTCAAGTACCCAGGGACACAAACACTGCGGAAGGCCACAGGGACCTCTGCCTAGGAAAACCAGAGACCTTTGTTCATGTGTTTATCAGCTGACCTTCTCTCCACTATTATCCTATGACCCTGCCACATCCCCCTCTCCGAGAAACACCCAAGAATGATCAATAAATACTTAAAAAAATAATAAAAATAAAAAAATAAAGCAGAGGCCTAATTACTCATATCATTGTCACTGCTTCCTCCTAGGATATTTTGTTTAAGTTATGAAGTCTTTTGCCAAATAATAAAATTATTATGTTAAAACTACTTCAAAAAACTTAAGATATTTATTGGAGTTAAGATAGTCAAAGAACATGTTTAAAACATGATTAAATATCACACTTCTTTTATAGCTCAGTAAATATTTTGTGAATTTAGTTTTCTAATGAATATGTGCAATTTCTCACAGATATGAAATAAATAGTAAATGCATTTCTCATTTTTGTTAAATGGATATTTCTAGATTTTGAACCAAGTTGTGACATTGCTTGGTATTTAAGCAATTTCCAATGTTGCATGCTTAGGATCAATTTTACATGTTCAAAAATACAGCCCAGGTTTCCATCTAGATTTCACACCCATCAGTACTGCAGGGTAGAGCTTAGTCCTAAGGGGACTGTTGCTCAGTATCGTTCATTTTCCTTACTAGTCATTAAGGTTTCAAATAAACAGTTAAGAGTGAAAAATGAATAAACAAATTGGACTTGTCAGAGCTTGCATCACCCAGTTAGAGAGGCAAGAAAGGAAAACAAAGAGAAAAAGTTAATATGGCCTTGTTCCGTTGGTGGAGCAGCGCTAAAGCACATAGTTCAGAAAAATTCCCTTTGCCTCCATTTACCCAACATGGAGACAAATGTAGTTCTAGTAGTGTGGGGAAACACACGCTTGTGCAAGGAATCTGACAGAAAAGGACTTCCACACAAACATCCCACTGCTCGCTCTGCTCTCCTCAAATGCAGGACTGTGTAGAGACTGCTGACAATATCACATGCTAAATTCATTTTGTGCTTTGGTGGGCATGATTTGTTCTCCTGACAGAGACAGAAATTCACTAGAGACACAAATGAGACTGTCACACTCATTCCACTTGTGTGCTAAAACAAATTGAAATGCCACAGTTGGCGGAGTGGGGGTTACATAAAGAAGTAGTTACTGGACCCCTCAGCCTTTTTTCTTAGAGAAATCAGAAGGGAATAGCTGAGGCAGGCATCTTTCTCAGCTCTCACTAGGGAGAAATCCTCAACAAACATCGCCAAATACAATGTAAAAGAGAAAGAACACCCATTATGATTCTTTTAAGTTTAGGTTTAAAATGCGTTGGAGGACTTTGAGTTGTTATTTTAAGTAGCATCATCCCACTCTGTAAATGAATATATATTTTGACTCCTTTTTCTGTCTATCCAACTCCTCTTCATAAAATACCCTCCCACCATTCACCGCCCCAAGCATCCCCACCTCTCCTAGGAAGAGCAATTAAACCCCATTATCCTTTAGGGGTGCCACTCAAGCACAATGGTTACTGACAGCCTGTGAAATTGTCATCAGATAATCACCATCAAGGTGGCTCAGAGCTTCTGTCAAGAGCAGCCTGAGGAATTCAGCCTGGAGCCCTGCACGCTGCTCTAGCACTGTCAAGAGTCCTTCCCACTCTCAGGGAATCCTGTTTCGGGAAGAGTCCTTAATGATCAGTTCCTACTGGAATAAAGTCTTCTGGAACTGCCCATGGGGAAGACAGCTGCCTCCCGGGTCATTTTTCTACAGTATTTAACTGCCACCAGAATGGTAGTCCTTAATGTGGCCAGTTCACATGATCCTGGAGGGAATAAGAGCTTCCTGTCATTTACATATCATTAAAGAAAACCCCAGGGCAAACCACAAGATACCATCCGGTAGCAGGGAAGGTGACAGTCATGTATCATCCTATGGCAAATCCCAGCCTTGTCAGTCTTTTTGTCCTTAGGCACCCACAAGTTCCTTTCCCTGCTGACAGCAGGGTTTGGAGGCCTCCATAGTATAGTGTTTTCTGTTCAGTGCTCCTTCTTTACTCTCAGACTGTGTTAGGTATAAGGGCAGTTTTTATAAGTCATGTCAGTCTATTAACCTTTAGAACATTGCTATTTTCCAGGCTTGATGTCAATAAATCTTGTAAGAACTGCAGATAGACAATCCCCAGTATGCAACTCCGAGAGCAGCATTTGAAGGTGTCTGGCCTGGCTTAGAAAGGGGAGCTACCTCCAGTTTCCTCAGTACACCTTTCAACAGGCATTCCATAGAAAAAGCTCAACAGTGTTGCCTTTGCTCTTCAGTTCATAGAAGTACAGGGGAGTCAACCAATGGGGTGCGGTTAACAAATATTCACTAAATGCTTTCTTTAGGTAAGCTTTCCATAGAAGAAAAAGGTGAGTTATAATGTGATCCTCCCTATAAAATTTAAAAGGAGAGAAAAAGAAAAAAAAAATTGAAGGAAGCAAAACCATACTTGTTTTGCATATTTAGATTTCATGAAGTCTATGGTTTTTATACCAGCAATAAATTACTTTGGGATAAGGCTTTTATGAAATCATAGTTTATAAATATTTAGTGGTAAAAAAACCTAAAGGTAGACATCATCCAGCACTTAGAATAGAAAACTGGATGGACCCTAGAGATTATTTTTATTAACCTTCTTCATTTACTGATAAGGGAAACAGAGCCCTAGTGGGTAAATGGCTGAGAGAGCTAGCACACTGTAGTGTAAACACTGTATAAATATTCCTTGAATAAATAAATGAATGGATTGGCCCAAAATTACCCAGAAAGTTAGTACAGACAAAAAATCAGAATGACTCTGGATTCTGAAGCCTGTGTTTTTTTGCCGTATTTCTCTGTGTATTATTCAGCCCATTTATGCAGATGAAAAGTCAGGGAACTACTATATGATAATAGTAAAATATTTATTTATAGAGGATAAAAGGACAATTAAAGACAGAAAGAAAAGCAATAAACAGGCACTGTAAAATCAGTAATTCTAAGTTCCAGGAAGATGGCAGGGAGAACTGCCCTGCTTGGGTGAAAACCAATTTTATATACTTTTCAAACTTTCAAGAACATTCAAAAATACAGATAATAAACTGTGGTCTTATGAAGCTACTTCTGGATCAATGTTCATGAAAACACATACACTTTGCTTCATGTGTGGATATAACTTCTCAAAAGGTATGTGATGGGGATGATATTTTGAAAAGCCTCCAGATATATTTTATTTCTTTTTAATACAAATTTTCTCTTCTCCATAAGCCCTTGTACTACCACAGGTGGGCCAAGAAATGTATTGCCTAGAAGAGGGAAAAAACAAAATTCAGTGTAGAAAGCCATCCATCACAAAAGAAACTACAGGGAAAAACCTCCTTTGGAAAGAGGATGGGGAAACGATGATAGAGCCTGGATAGGAAGAAAATAGTCAGATCAAAGGGTCTGATATCACTGTTTTCACTTCCTTAAGCTCAAAGCCTCTTAAGAGGAGCTGGGAGAAAGGGAGAAGTTATAGAGGTAGATACAACCAGGTAGATTTGAAGGAATCTACAATTACGTAGGCTAGGACCCTACTACTCTGCACATAAACTGGAGGGAACTGCGAATCTTAGGAAGCCTTCATTTTGGCATGGTACTGAATCCAGCACAGCATAACTCTCTCTCCATGAAGTAGCTGTGGCTGAGCAGGTGCCTGAGTGCAGTCTCCCTGAGCCATGCCCATTGCAAATGAATATGCAGAGAAACAGTGAAGAAGGGTGTAGGGGTGTGTGTGTGTTGTTGACAAGCATATCCTGGGCTTATAGGTTCTAAGATAAACAATGGACTGGAGTCAGCCTGGAATAAATACAGGGAGTCAGTGGAGGCCTCTGAAATCTATGATTTTTCACATGTAAATGAATCTCTTACATTCACAAATTTGTCTTCTTTCACTTGGTTGCTCTGAGACCTAGCTCTTTTTTGAGGTAACTGTCTCTAACTGCTGGTGGTTTTTCCTTTCATATTCTTCACATTGCTGGTTTTGGAGAGTGCTTCTCTAATCTCTTCAATTACCCATTCTCAAAACAGACTCAAAGTGTGTTTGTGGGGATGTGGAGTCACTTCTTTCCATTTCTTGAAATGTAAGACCCTCGTTCATTGACAATCTCACAAGCACCACTTGTTTCATAACTGACATTTCCATTTCTACAGTTACACAGAAAATGTTCAGATGTACCGGCTTTTTAATTCCTGGCTTGGTCCTTGATCTGCTCTTTAACGGTCTTCCAGTTTTTTCTGCAAATAAAACTAAAAGTCATCTTTGACTCTTTTTTTGTTTTTTAACTCCCACTGGCCTATCAACTTTTGGGGCACCTACATCACCTCCAAGTAGCCCATTTGCTTCTGAAGATGCTTCTGGGGACGAGGAGGCGGGGCAGTATCTTGATAAATTGAGCCAAACTGCACACCCCTGCCACAGTGACTGGTTCAGAGATGGGAATATGATCCACATGGCTCAGTAACTATAAGGACATGTTTGTGGGGAGCTTTTGGAAAAGCATCCTTCTTGGTCATCTGAGAGAACTACCTAAATAAGTTCTTACTCTTTCTGAACAACATGGTATAAAAATGTGCCATCTGGAACTGCTGCAGACAGTTCTGCTATGATGTTATCTGCTCTGAATCAAAGCATACCTAAAATTAAGTGAGCAAATAGACCTCATGGTCTATTCTAATGCACTAAGGCAAAAAAATAGTCTGGGAAAAGAAGTGGCCAGAATTACTAAAATAGATAAATAACCAAAGCTTTGATTGGCTGAGACACACCGGCAAATTCTTAGGAGAGTTTCTTGAATCTTGAGTTGGTAAATTCATTAAGAAACAGATAAATTACTTAATTTGTCAGTACTCCCTTTGGAAAATTTAAGACCACTCCAAAACTGTTATTGTGTTAACCACTGGGAGGCTTGTCTGTTACAGCAGCAGGTACTATCTAACTAGTATACCCTTGAAAACTCTGGCAAGAAGTTTGAATTCTATTCTGCATGCACCAGGAAAAAGCCAGAGGAGGGTAAAAAAGCAAGAGAGTGATGTGAGCATTCTTTCTAACTTTTCTCGTCTACTCTCTAAACTTTCAAGTCTCAGTAAACAGATTCTGACTGAAAAGTGGTCCCTCATATATAGACTAGTGCATTTTTAAAGGCTGTATTCACATAAGATGATAGCTGTCACTCTATGAGGCTTCCTTATGCACTATAGGTCTCCCTTGAATTTGTTTCTCTCCATTTTTCCTTAATAGTCACTTAAGTCAGTAATGTATTCAGAAACACAAGGAAGGCAACTTCAATTCTACCCAAATAATTGTATATTGCTCTGGCCTTTTATTTAACGTAGGCCCTCATGCTTTCTATTGCTCCTACCTTGAGCCAGCTGTATGGGCACACAACATGTGTGGTCAAACAGCCCACAGATTTAACAGGGCCCAGTGCTGGACTTAATGCTATTTTGTTGCTATCTTCAAATTACTGATATTTTGAACAAGAGGATCCATATATATTTTCATTTTCCCTGAGTCCCTCAAATTATATAGCCAATCCTGCTTCCACTCACCACCATTACACATACCACACACACATATACACACTAACAAAGACTCTTCTCCTTGACCTAGCTTTAGCCAGAGTTCCTCTGAGCCCACTTTTGAAAGAGGCCTTGATCTTGGCCCCCATTCTGTTTTTGACCTGCCCAGCCCAGTCTAAGTAAAGAATCCTGCTTAAATCAATTTGGAGATAATCTTCTACCCTTGATAGCTAACCAAGATCTTCATCCCTCACTTTTGACATCTAAGTCCCTGGTCTGTCTCTAGCAATAATTTTCTTGGAATAGTTTTGCTAGAATCCCCTTACCTTTGATGTCTCCTCTTAGTAACTTTTCATCAATTGATCCCCTCACTCTGCTCATTGATTATCAATCTCCACCTGTCTTCCCTGTCTTTTCCATTTTTGGACTTGAGCCTGACCTCGCTCCTCCATTGCAATACTTCGATTGCAATAGTCTTGAATTAAGACTTTCTACCATTTTAACAAGAATCAGTGATATGGTTTGAATTTATGTCCCTGCCAAAATCTCACGTTGAACTGTAATCCCCATTGTTGAGGATGGGGCCTGGTAGGAGGTGTTTGGATCATAAGGGTATAACCCTCCTGAATGGTCCAGCCCTTCTGCTTGGCAGTAATCTCTCTGAGTTCTCACAAGATCTAGTCATTTAAAATCGTGTAGCACCTCCTCACCCACTCTTTCTCTCTTGCTCCATTCTCACCATGTGATGTGCCACTCCCCATTTGCCTTCTGCCATGACTGAAACTTCCTGAGGCTTCCCCAGAAGCAGATGCCACTATGCTTCCTGTGCAACTTGCAGAACCATGAGCTAATTAATTCTTTTTCCTTATAAATTGCCAGGCTCAAGTCTTTCTTTAGAGAAATGCAAGAATAGTGTAATACAGCAAATTAGTGCCAGGAGTGAGGTATTGCTATAAAGATACCTGAGAATGTGAAAATGACTGTGGACCTGGGTAATGGGCAGAGGTTGGAAGAAGTTGGAGGGCTCAGAAGAAGACTGGAAAATAAGGGAAAGTTTGGAACATCTTAGAGACTGGTTAAATGGTTGTGACCAAAATGCTGATAGTGATATGGGCAGTGAAGTCTAGGCTGAGGAATTCTCAGATGGAAATGAGAAACTTATTGGGAACTAGAACAAAAGTCATTCACATTATGGCTTAGCAAAGAGCTTGGCTCCATTCTGTTCCTGCCCTAGGGGTCTGTAGAAGTTTGAGCTCGAGAGTGATAACCTAGGGTATCTGGCAGATAAAATCTCTAAGCAGCAAAACATTCAATATGTAGCCTAGCTGCTTCTAACAGCCTATGCTTAGATGCAGGAACAAAGGAATGGCTTAAAGTTGTAATTTATATTTAAACAAGAAGCAGAACATAAATGTTTGGAAAATTTGCAGCCTGGATATGTGGCAGAGAAAGAAAAAGCTTTTTCAGGAGAGTAATTCAAGTAGCCTGTGGAGCAACCACTTAATAGAGAAATTTGCATTACTAAAAAGGAGACAGGTGCTAATAGCCAAGGCAATGGAGAAAAAGCCTTCAAGGCATTTTAGAAACCTTTGCAAGCAGCCCTGTCCATCACAGACCTAGAGGCCTAGAAGGGAAGAGTGTTTTCCTGGGCTAGGCTCAGGGCCCCACTGCCCTGCGCAGCCTCGCAACGCTGCTCCCCATATCCCAGCCATTCCAGCTCCAGCCATGGCTCAAAGGGGCCCAGGTACAGCTAAGGCTGCCACTTTGGAGAATGTGAGCCATAAGCCTTGGCAGCTTCCATATGGTGTTAAGCCTGTAGTTGCACAGAATGCAAAAGTGAAGAATGCTTGGCAGCCTCCACCTTGGTTTCAGAGGTGTAAGAGAAAGCCTGACTACCCAGGCAGAAGTCTGCCACAGGGGCAGAGCCCCCACAGAGGGCAGTGCCAAGGGGAAATGCGGAGCTGGAGTTCCCACACAGAGTCTCCAATGGGGTACTGCCTAGTGGAGCTGTGAGAAGGGGGCCACTATCCTCCAGACTTCAGAATGATAGATCCACTGACGGCTTGCACCCTGGTCCCGGAAAAATCTGAAGGCATTCAGCTCCAGCCCATGAAAGCAGCATTGGGGGCTAAACCCTGCAAAGCCACAGGGACAGAGCTGCCCAAGGCCTTGGGAGCCCACTCCTTGCAGCAGTGTGCCCTGTATATGGGACATAGAGTAAAAGGAGATTATTTTGGAGCTTTAAGATTTAATGACTGCCCTGCTGAGTTTCAAACTCGAATGGGACCATTAGAACCTTTCTTTTGGCCAATTTATCCCTTTTGGAACAGGAATGTTTACCCAAAGCCTATAACTCAATGCCTATAATGTTGACTAACTTGGTTTTGATTTTACAGGCTCATAGGTGGAAGGGATTTGCCCTGTCTCAGATGAGACTTTGGGCTTTTGAGTTAATGCTGGAGGGAACTATTGGGAAGGGAAGATTGTATTTTGCAATGTGAGAAGGACAGGAGATTTGAGAGGGGCCAGGGCTGAATGACATGGTTTGAATATATATGTCCCTGCCCACATTTTATGTTGAATTGTTATCTCCAGTGTTGAAGGTGGGGCCTAGTGGGAGGTGTTTGTAACATGAGGGCATAACCCTCATGAAAGTTTACCTTATTTCCTTGGTGGTAAGTGAGCTCTCTGAGTTCTCAAGAGATCTGGCCATTTAAAAGTATGTGGGATGGTCCCCATCCTCCTGCTCTGATCTTGCCAGGTAATGTGCCTGCTCACCCTTTGCCTTCTGCCATGATTGGGGCTTTCTGAGGCTTCAGAAGCAGATGCTGGTATGATTCCTGTACAGCCTGCAGAACCATGAGACAAATAAATAAATTTTCTTATAAATTACCCAGTCTCTGGTATTTCTTTATAGCAATGCAGGAACAGCCCAATACAATCAGAATAATTTTTTCCTCAACACACGCACATACACATGCCACATGTGCAGACAAACACACAGTTTCACTCCATTTGCATCCATTCTTGAATAATAGCACAAATAGCTAAGTTTCAATAGGTTTTACTCCTATTATGTGCTAAGCAGTGAACTTAGTGTTTTATATACATTACCTCATTTTGCTTTGATAATTACTCAGTGGGAATAAGGTTTTTTATTATGCCTATTTACAGGTGAAGCAGGAAGAGTCATTTACCCAAATTTGCCCATCATTTAAGAGACTGCACTAAGATTTGAACCAAGGGAATCCAACTTTTAACTGCTTAGAAATCTTTTAAAGTAGACTTTAGGTTCTGTGTTTAAAAGGAAGAGAAGGAGGAAAACACTGTACCTGGTTTAACTTTTCCCTGCAAATCACCTCTGCTACTTTGATTCAGAACCACATCATGTAGTCCATATGATTATCAAAACAACAGATAACAGTAACTTTTCTTGAGTAAAACATATGAATATGTGGCTTCAGTAAGAGAAACAAATTTATTTCAAATTGTGCTCCACTAATATTCTACGAGGCAGCAAAGAAAACTAAAATTTATGCACAATATTCCCCTTAATCTCCTTAAATATCAAATTTTGACTCATCCAGTTGTTTAACATTCATAACATAATGTTATAGGAGTTGGGGATGAATTATTTATCAGAATCTGAAAAAAATTCATAATTACTTATTTATAAAAGTAATCCCTATCTTTGGTTCTACACTTGCAAAGAAAAGGCAGCTGAGTCTGTGCTAGAAGGATCCAGCTGCCAGCTCTTTTCATTGCAGCAAGAAACAATTGCAGATGTGATATCTTTTAAATATGCTCAAAGTGCACATTTTAAAAATACTTGGATACTTCTAAAAAATAAACTGAAAAACAATATTTCTCAATTTTTTAGAAGTATCCAACTATTTTTACTTCTAATATTATTGGTGTTACTAACATCAACCTGTTAGTAAGAAACAAAGGCCTTTTATCCATATTTTTAAAAAATCAGGTTAATTCCTGCCAACGTCTCAAGTTAACTACACTTAACCTAGGGTGCCTTCTACTTCTCATCTGGGGCACTGAGATGTGACAAACCATCCTACAATTAGAGATGGATGATCCTTTCTCCTCCCTGCTCTGTCACCTTCTACTTTAGGATGCTCCTTTCAAATCGTTATTTACTTTCTCCTTACTCCCAAGGGATGAGCCATACTTATTGTAGCAATGACTCATTTCATTTTCCAGCTTCATGACACAAAAGCCCTAAATGAGTTCCACTTTCCCATGCCATAGGGTAACAACAAGAAATTGTCATTGCATTTATCTTTAAAATAGTCGTGTTTTATTTGCATATGATCAAACATATCCTTTTTGAGAGTCAACTTTTTAAAATTTTAATTGCATTTTTCCCATTCACAATAAATCACATCAAAATTATTTTTAATTTTTCTAACATACTATGTTTCTTATATTCCTGTGCCTTTAATATTCTCTTGTTTGACTCACCTGGCAAGTGAATCCCATCCTTCCAAAATAACTTCAGAAGCAGCTTACTTTAGAAGATTCCCTGCACTCATCCTTCCCCAATAAATATGTGGGAATCAAATGCCTCTCATAAGCTTACCTTTATCGTAGCTCTGATTATCATATTGTAGAATACCAGCATATTTTCCTGATTGGATCTTTGACGTTAGATCCTATCACAATCTAACACATTGTAATAAATGTTTGTTTAAAGAATATCGAAGATAATAGAAATTTTAGGGAATTTTTTCTGGGTGACTATTAATGTTATGTGTGGCTTTTTATATCTGCACAATGGGTTACATCACTGCACAGTGTTAGTACACACTGTTTGATCAAGAATCTCCTGGTGATTATTTGAATAATTTCATAATGGTTGAGCAACAACACTCCCAGTATTTATTCTGGTTGCACATTCTACTGCTGTCAGTCAGAATGTGATTCCTGGACCAAGTTTTTAGTTAGTATTTGAGAAAAACATTCCTAACAGTTCGCTTTTCAAGTCCTCACTTCATTTCGTAAAACAGATGCTGGAAAAGGTGACAGCCAATTTAGTTCCCACATGGGTTCTGTTTGTTACATGGTATTTAGTTACTTTTGTTGGACTCTTAAACTAGGTCTTTCCTTGGAACAAATTAAGGTAACTTACATACCATCTACTTATAACACCAACCACCTAATAAAAACACTACCCGATGATACCCTTACTTAAGAAAGAGAGTCCTTCCTGAAGGGTAACACTCCCCCTTCACCCCTGCAAAAGCATCCAGGTAATTACTGTTCATAAACCATATCTCTAGGACTAAGCATGATGAATTATTTTCTTTAGAATATTCCTTCTTTAATGGCATGTGGATTATTCTCATCTTCTAAACCCCATCTAGGCCACCTGGAAATATTGAGTATTTATGAATTCACTAATAAAGAATTTCAAAGAAATGTTTTTGGTAATACATATTTTATAAAAATATAAATGTCAGTATTCTCATTGTACATGTGCAATACGGTTTAGATATAAAGTAAATTGTGAGTAAAGTAATAAGTCGATAAGAATAGTAAGTATTAAATCTTTATTGTATGCTTACATGAAACAATACATTTTCACGACAAAATGACAATGAAGCTTTTGTGCATTATGACATTCTGTACTTCCTGTAAGAAAATTTGTCTATATTCTTTCAGAATTCTTTGCTCACGGTGATCTTTTTACTGTTTTATAAAAGCTAGATTTCTCTTTCATAAAAAATACAAATACATATTTCATAGGTTTAGAGCATATGATGGTACTGAAAATACAGGCTACCAAGCATTCTCAAAACTCTCCCTGTGAGGCCTTGGAGGGAGGCTCTTCAGAAATAAAAGCCAGCACCCCAGAAAAGGTGAAACTGGGGTTATATAAGAGAGTCATGTAAATTTCCAATTGCATAAATTATATCATATATATTTAGAGACCAGAAAAAGGAAAATGTGGCTTCAAATATAAGCCTCAAAGCTAGTTTCAAGGACAGATGTTTTAACTTGCAGGTGCTAATTTTCTATCTAGCTGTTTCTCATATGGACAACTATATAATTCCAAAATAAATATCAACAAAAATTTATTGATTTAACAATAAGTAATGATTACCTGCAACTCCAAGAAGATAAGCTAGTATGGTGTGAGTTTGGGAGAACACCTAAACACCAATGCTGAGCATTTAAATGAAACATACCACTACTTTGGAAAATAGATTCAAATAGGCTAAACATTCCACTCACATACACACACAAAAAAATTCCATTAGTGAAGGACTTATTTCCTTTCATATTCATTTAAAATTTGGAACATCATGTGTTTATTGTTAAGTATTCTGAGTAGTGAAATGTTGACAAATCAGTACATTCATTCAAATTGTCTAATAATCTGTCATTTGTATTTTACGAAATGGAAAGAGAATTTAATGTCTTGCCAGTTTAACCACTGATCTAAGTTCTTTTATATGCCAGTAATTTTGATAATATTTGCTCATAGGAAATAAATATAAAGCTTGTCCTTGTAGGATATAGAAACTCATTTATATGAATAATCACCAACAGATTATGACTGTGATGTAGCTTCACAAATCCCCAGTGTGTAAAACTGAACAGAGAAATTAAATAAATCAGAATAGCCCAAATCAAACTAAGCAAATCTCTCTTCTGGCTGGATTTTACATTAAATTTCACAAGGTTGTTTGATTTACCCTGAGGTTACCAGGGATCATTTTATAGGTGCTAGAGACAGACAGAAAGAAAGAAAGCAACTAATAACTTGTGCCCTCTTGGAATTTATATCCTAGTAGAAAACAACAAAATAAATGACTACTAAGTTCCCTCTGTTTTCAGCAAGATTGGTTGCTAAAATTTCCATTCCTGGGACATCTGATTGTCTATAAGTTAACATCTTCCTTTCACAAAACAGCAGAATGACCCAACCTGACTCTCCCACCAGTAGAGGAAAGACAGCCTACTGAGAGCTCCTGTGAGAGAAATGGCTGATATTTCAGATTTGTAACAGAACACAGCCATATCTCTGATATTCTTGCCAGACCGCGTGTTCCAAATTTTGTGTTATAAAACCAGAATCATTATACCGAAAATAATCCCAATGAATACAATCTAATTCCTGGTACCTTATATTTTAGACTCTAAGAAAAAGATGTATGTGTTTTGTACACAACATGCTTTGGTTCAAAGTTAAAGTCTGATCCCTTGAAACTTTTCCCAACACTCATTGCACACTGAAGGGACAGGATTAGCCAAGAGCAATTTTTATAGGAAAAAAAGGGAGTTTCTGAAAGCATGTTCACTTTTTGCCTCTTTTTCTGGTCCAACACAAAACAATTCCCAACAACAAAGCAGAGTCTCTCTTCTCTTGACTGAATAACCCATCATTAGAGATCAGAACATATTGCAGCCTTTCCTTACTCAAGTGCTTTGTGAGTCTTGCTAAATACAAAACGAATTTTTTATTTGCTCTTACTTTCTAGCTCACCCACTTTCAGTTTGGGCTTTTAATGATTACTAGTCAGATTTTTTTTTTTTAAATAAAACAAACAAGACTGACCCAAGGCCTATTTTCTTTGCCAAGGTCATTCTCCTTGCTCAACATTTCTAATCACTTCTTCAAGTAGATTGGCTTCTACATGAAGTTTATTCACACTGTTGTGAACAGTGAGGACATACTGAATGATCTTATTTGCCAGTTTACAGCAAATATTGTTACCAAATTTCATGATGTTTTCACTTTAGCCTAAAGTGTTTCTGCCACAATAAAACAAGCTAATGTTAATTTGGCCAGTGTAGATGCTAAAAGAGGATTTCCCTTGAGGTTAAGAGATACAGAAAAATCAAGCCCTAAGACATAAAAAATTATTTAAAAAATAAACCTTCAATGAACCAAAAAAATTAGAATCATTTTACTCATACAAAAGTCCCATTAAGCCCCTCCTTTCTTGCATTCATTTAGTAATTTATGCACTCAACAAATCTTCACAGAGCCGTTACTTTGGATCATTTTATAGGTGCTAGAGACAGACAGAAAGAAAGCAGCTAACAACTTGTGGCCTCTTGGAATTTATATCCTAACAGAAAACAACAATAAATCGTCTACATAAAATATATATCAGATGGTAATCAGTACTGTAGCAAAAAAAAAAAAAAGAAAAAGCAGAGAAGTGAGGCTAGGGAACACCCAGTCAGGGAAGGAAGAAGGCTAGAAAGGATAAGGAAGGTAAACAAGCAGAAGACCCACAGGAAAGGAGGCATGTGAGTAAATGCTTAGCAGAGATGAGGGAAGAAGCCTATCCAGTGGAGACAACAGACGTGTGTCTGAAGTCAAGTGAGCCCGAATAAGGAGATTAAAGTATAGAGATAAGGCAAGGGCAACCAAGGCTGGAGTGGGTCAGGGTGGAGCAGCGTGATCCTGCACAGCACCCGGGCCCAGCCTGGATTTACTCTCAGCGAGGTGGGGTGACCTTGATGGAGTTTGAACAAGAGAACAACACAATCTGGCTTCGGTATCACTTTGGCTGCTACATACAATAAGGAAGGGGTTGGAAGGATAATGGCAGGGCAGAGAAGCCTTGCTGCCCAGAACTGTCAAACAGAACTTTTATAAGTGTACCTGTCACATCTTCCAAAGGGAGACTCCTCTACTAATACCAAGGCAACTTCCTGTACGTTAAGAGTCACTCTATCAGTGCAGCCAAAGCTCCCTCTGGACCTAAATGCTTTGAGAGGGCTTCTTAATTGCATCTAATTAAAGAGCATGTAAACAGTCTTAATTTGAGATGTCTATGTGAGGATGAAGTTTAATTATATAATATTAAATTTAAAAACCCTTCTCTGTAAGTGGATTTTTTCCCCATCATATGAAAAGCTGATATAGCTACATTCTCTGGACGAGACATATGGTGTGGTAGTTTTATAACCAAGAAAATATAAACAATTTAACTCTGACACATGCTTAGAATTCTATCATATAGTACCAGATCACGTACCTTAAAAATCAGAATTATAGAAGAAAAACTTAAAAACATTTTTATGTTTTAGGGTGATGTTTTTCATCTTCACATCAAATTGCCATTGGATTTCATTAAATAGAAAGTTCCCATAGGGAATTTTTAATATACTAATGTCAACATGTTTAGAGAAATGTAGTTATGATTTGAGATTTCTAATTTGGGCTACTAGAGTTCATCATTAGTTTTCCTGGGTTCTGCAAAATTCATAAAATTATATTCAAAATATTGTGTGTATGCATGTGTATACGAAAATTGTGGTCATAGATTTGCCAGAGTTTCAAAGAAAAGCTTTACCCAGTGAATTTTAAAAGCATGGCAGTCAGTATGAAGAAATAATTTCATCACAAGAGAAGTAAGAGTGTAAGTAACATGTTAGTATTTATCCTGAAAGCCTTTTTTAGAGTCTTCTAAGTGCAGAGTACTAGAGAGCCCACAAAGAACCTAAGGCAAGAACTAACTCTCATAAAACTTATAGTTTTCCCCTAAAAGATATATAAAATCTACACACAAAAAAAATCAGGAAAGGATAAGGAAGTGATCTAAGCAAGGAGCAGAAACCCAGTCTCATTGAATTAGGTAAAAGTGAATTTATTATTAGGTCAGTGACAAATAATGGCAAAAACTGCAATTACTTTTGCACCACCAACCTAGGAATCAGTAGAATTGCACAGATCTCAAGTGCCTGAAGTATGCCCAACTGTCAGAGGAGTTGAGACATTTTTTTCTCGCTCTTTTCTTTTTCTTCTGCTCTGCAGAATATCTGATCCATTCTGCTGTCGGCCGACTGTTTCACAATTTTTGCTTCTCCAAAAATTGGCTTTGACCGGTTTTGGACTGCCATAGTGACAATGGGGAATGCCTAATTCACCAAGCTTCTCTGTCTCCCAGCTTGACAAAATCTAATGCAGCCTCTGTGTCTCTTAAGAACATATCAGTTCTTTAGAGAAAGGGAATCTGATATTCTCACCTTGAATTCTGAATCCATCCCTGGTCCACGAAGAGGTAGAATCATCTAGTATAAGCCTAGCCACCTGGGGACTTAAACACATCCATAGACAGTTGCACGATATAGGTTGACAGCCCAAACCCATCTGTCTATCCCAGTAGTCTGTGACTAAGTGCCCAAACTGGCCAGTGTTAAGTTTTGTCTTTAATTTGTAAACCATCTGGGACAAAATCTGTACTCATTAAATATTTTTTAAGTGAAAGCAAGTTTATTTAGAAAGAGGAATAAAAGAATGGCTACTCCATAGACAGAGCATCCCTATACTCATTAAATATTAATGCTTTCACCAAGCACACACTTTCATGAGTCTCACATACATATTCAAACACAACTATTATACTTACAAGGTCTCACTTTGTCCTGGGTAGCCAAAAAGATAACGACAATCATAAACCTCCTTCCTGTCCTCAGGGCTCTGGCTCTTACAATTCATTACAATATAAAAGAGTATGTGGTAAGTGCCAAATGGATGATCCATACGGGAGTGCTATAACTAGAATATCTGATACTTGAGACAGATCATTTTTCAACACACCTCTGTTCTACATGACAAAATTATTTTCAGTAGTAAGCTTTAAATTAGCTACAGTAATAAATCCTTCAGTAAGTATCATATCTTTCCATATAACATGAAAGTTAACTTGGACACTTCCTGGTATATTTGTAATGGGTCAGAAAGCTTACATTGAGCACAATTCTTGTCCTCGACCCACACAGAACAACATATCCCTGTATTTAAGCAATAGATTTGAAATAAACTATGAGAGCACAGTGATTGTAAAGACAAAAAGCATTATTTGAGTTACTTCGAATCTGTCATTCTGGAGTCTTAATTGTGCTTAACATTTAAAACACTAAAATAGAGTGGCTAGAGTGAACAGTCACAAATCAGACCCAGCTGAATCTGATTCTAAAGAAAATCTCTTCAGTTTCTTCTTTAAATTAACATGTGTATCTGAGTCTGCATGTCTTGATTTAGTGGTAGTTACACCTGTTACAAGTTAGACCAACAAAATATATTTTTAGGAAAGAGGGTTTATTATTGACATTATTTAGAATTGCCATCCATGGTGATAATAAAACATAGACCGAGATTTAGCCTGCGTTATTATTGTTTTTATATTCTCTACATACAATGCATCCTGGGCAAACTGCTCCTTCTGCCTCCAATGCCCTGCCTTAATATGTGATACCAGATACCAAATGCCCTGGCAGTGGAGTGAAAGGAGATTTTAATGCTAGTATTATTTAGGACATAAATACCACTAGCTAAGTCTGAAAATATATATTAATATATTGGCTTAAGGGCTTAAGACGTTATTGAGATGACTGAGAACTGTGCTGTCATTAAATGTTAGGAAATATTATCAGAGCCTTCTTGCACTCTATCTCTCAGTTGTAATTTTTCCTCAGTTGTGTCCATTCTCAGATAGGCTCATCTTTTCAGGTACAAAGGTGTCTGCCAGTAGCCCTCAGCCCTCCTTCAATTCTCTAAGCAGGCCCAGCAAAAAAAAAAAAAAAAAAAAAGGTGTTTTTTTTTTTTTTTTTTTCCCCCACTGTCATTCTAACTCTGACTAGGTCATATGCCCATCTTAAACAAATTAGTAAGTCCAAGGATGTACAAGGACTGGACAAAACTGGTGACTATGTCTACTCTTGGAGCTAAGGTCACTTAACTGCAATCCAACCATAAGACTGGGAGTAAGACATGGTGCTTCAATTGCTAGAGAAAAGAGAACCTTCTGGGCAACGGTCGTAGCTACCCTATGCCAGTCTTTGGGCTTACCTGTGATGGTTTAATTTGTGTGTCAACTTGGCTAGGCTATTGTGCCATTATGTGGTCATATACTGATCCATATGTTGCTGCTGAGGTTTTTGTATTTTTAGTTGTAATGAACATTTAAGTCAGTAGACTTTTAAAGTAGATGACCCTTTATAATGTGGGAGATCCTCATCCAACCAGTTAAAAACTTTAAGAGAAAAGGTTGAGATTCACTGAAAAGGAAGGAACTGTGCTCCCAATTGCCCTTGGAATCATGACTACAATGTCAATGCTTGCCAGAATTTCCAACCTGTCCTGGACCTACCAGCCCCGGTAAGTGTCTCAGTCTTCTGTAGAGGAATGGCTCTAAAAGCTGAGGGAGATTGCAATGTTAGAGTGCATTTATCACTTAAGACCTGCTCACCTATCCTGAAAGGGTCCAGAGGGCACATCTTTAACCACTTGATAACCATGACCGTGAGAAATCCATTTGTGAGGGAAGCCCAGCATCCTTGAAGAGTTCTGTAGTTACTCTTCTCTATAGGTCAGAAAATACAGTGGGGACTGCTGCCACAGAATTGGAAACCTAAATGCAGTTGGGGAATCTGGAAGTGGCAGGGGCTAAGATGCAACACTTAATTGCTAAAGGCATGGTGAGCATGATTACCACAAGGGACAGCAGAGTCAAAGCGGTAATCAAAATAGCCCAATTTGCAGAAACCTATGGCTAGTTGATCACAGTGTTCCTAGATATAAAATAGTTGAGCAGTCAATTAAATTCTTACTTCATCTGTTTAGTGGAAACGTTCTAGGTCCAGTGAATAAAAGTCCTACCTGAATCATAAAAAGTGAGCCATGGCCCATCAATGAATTCTCTAGAGAACCCTGACTGATCTAGGGTTTTTGCATTTTGAGATAGTGTAAACTATCTTTATATACATAAAGAAACCGAGGGTGAGAGAATTTAAGTAATTTGTCCAAATTCATACATTAAGAAATTCTGTAGTCCTGGGATTTTTACCATGCTCTAGAAACAAATCCAGATTATTAACCACTTAATTCTAGCTCCTAGCTAAGTACATGACCTATATATAGTAACTGTTCAATAAATATCTGTTGAAAGAGTATCCAAGAATTTTACAATGGTTTCTAAAAATATATTAAACATTAATATTACAATGATCATTATAAATATATTACTGATAATATTCTAATAAATAAAAACTAACAAGAACATGTTAAAGTTACTAATAAAACAGATTTGGTAGACAGCTGGAGGGAGAAAAAGGGAGAGGGAAGTTGCATAATAACCACAGAAGAATTTTAAGATTAACGTTCTGTGGTGCAATGTTGGAAGATGAAGACTTGATTTACCTTACTTTTTGCTCTTGATAAACATAAGGAAAATTTAAAAAGAAAAGTACAATTTTTAAAGAATATCACCTTCTTGTGGTATATTTTTTTCTCCCAAACTATTGTTCTCAAATTTGACCTAAACAAATAGCTTTGAAGAAGGAAAAGAAAAAAAAAAAGCGTTTTCACTTGGAAGTAAAAGACTATAAATCTTCTTTCCTTGCTCTGGCTATAAATTTGTTGGGGAACAAAAGCCCATCATGGGTTCTTGACTCTGTCACCATTCCCATCTCTGTGAAACTAAAATGTAGGTAGTATCTTTTCCTGACCAGAATTCCATCAAGATATTACCTCATTAAATTCTAAAAACAATGACAATGAAAAACAACTGAGTGACATTAAGTTACTGGTAAGATGTTTGTATCTATCAAGTGATTTTTAAATAGATATATAATAGATATGTTCTTGACTACAAAAGTATTTTTACGTTGGCAAACATATTCAAATCTAAATTCGAGATAAACAAAAAATGGTTGTTTTCCATCTATTCTGAAATTTTATTATTTTTCATTAAACATATATATTACTAAATATTTATGAGTCTCATGTCTTCAGACTCCTCAGGCTTCAGAGCTGTAAGGAATACATTTCAGTTGTTTAGGCCACCAAGTGTTGGGGTGATCGGACCCAACACCAGGTCGTGGGGGTGATGAAGTCTGGCGGAGTCAAAGGAATGAGAAAAGAGTTTGAGAGAGAAAGTGGGTCCAGGAAGCCATTGCTAGTGTTTGGAGGCTGCAAAGGCCCCGAGCTCTGGAAGCCCATGCTATTTATTGGTAATCCAACAAAGAAACAGGTGGTGAGAATGTGGGGGTCGAAAGGGCGTGTTGCATTAAGCACATGATTTACAGCTGTGATGATTTAGCATATGATGTGCTACTTGAGATAATGGAGAGCAGGTTCTTTTAACTCAAGATACAATCGAGCCTGGGAGAGCAAGGAGCCAGCAAGTCTAGACACATTCCAGAGCCACGAGCCCTGGATTCTATCCAAGCCACTAGGGGTTTTATGCCCTGGGCTTAGATTATGGTGCGTCAGGGTAGCCTTCTACCTTTTAGCACAGAGCTTGGCGTTCCAAAGGCCTCAAGGGGTTTTAGACCCTGGACCCCGGACATGTTCCAAGACTCTTTTACATTATATCAGACACGCAAGCCCTACTTCAGCTTCTCCCAACACTCAGCTTTTCTCCCAACAACCCACTATATAGTAATTTGTTATAGAAGCACAAACTGACTGAGACATGAACACATATGGCCACTCCTAGGGTCTTGCTAAAACATCCAAATGATTTCTTTAAATTGTATCTGACCTCAATGGGACTTACTTTATGTTATTACTGTTGCTGTATATATGGCCAATAAAAATAAAGGAAGGAGAACTTTTAAGTTTGGTAATTTTGGGATTTGGAATGTGAGTTCAATATGCTTTTATGTAGGCCCAAATTTCTGCAGTGGCCATGCAGTAAAGTAGAAAAGCATAAAGAAATAGAGAAGGCAGAAATGTAGTCAGTGTAAAGTGGGATTGTAGAATCTCTTCATTCTAGTTGAGATTTGCCGTGTAGGAACTTGAGTGCAGCATTGCCAGATGCTTTAGATTTTCAAGATAAGCCAGAAATCCAAATTTCATGTGATTTTAAAATATCAGTAACAAATGTTTTAACATTTAAAGCTGTGTGGGTATGGCAGGATGCACACATGATGGAAAGCTCATGTGCTCTATCTTCAGAGCTATGGCCACTAGCTTGTAATTCCTGGTTCAAATGGTACACAAAATTAGTTTAATATTATACAGCCTTCCTTAACTGATGGGAGCACAGTGCTACAAACCTCAAATGTTCAGAAACAAAACTGTGAACTATGATTCAGCTTATGAAAAACAATATAGAAAATAAATCAATTCCTGGTGTAAAACTAATTGAGCAATATTACCTTACACATGCAACAGAATTGGGGTGGGCTTATTTCAATTCAATAAACACACAGTGCTTTGCCAGGCAGAACCTATTCTAAGAAGTAAAATGTCAGGAAAAATCCCACATAGGCAATTTTGTCATAATCACAAACTGTTACAAGTCAACATCATCAATCTGTTTTAAATAAGCAAAAACAACTAATTAAATCCAGAATCATAACAGATTCAACAGTTAAAAATTCTTTTTGCCAAACCAGCTATTTTTTATCTACAGATAAATCTTGATTTGACACACCTGTAAGTTACAGCTTCTAGGCTTCTATGCACCCACCCTCCTTTTATAAAAGCAAAGAACACATCATTTAATTATTTCACGAGTGCAACAATTACAGGATGCAATCCAATCAAAAGTTCTGTCAGCACCCTACCTTAGAAATACTTAGAGGCTTGGCTAGTGAAGTCAGTTTTATTGTCCCTTCCTGTATTCTTGCCTGTAGCTGTCCCTGATATTTATTGTTTCACTCCAGACTTGAAAAGTCTGCTCTCATAAAGAGGCTGGCATGACTTAACAGTATTTAAATCAAAGCCTCAATATGCAAAGGAATTAATATTTTACCAATGGAAACATTTCCTAAAGCTTTCAAAAATGCCTGTCTGCTTCTAGAACTCTAGCTAGGTACCCAGCACCTAACCTTCTTACATAGCGTTTGCCCATGCTTCAGATTTAGCATTATTACAGCACTTGTCACAAGTCTTGTCTTGATTTTAAATAACTCATGTATGTGTTTGTCTCCACAGACTTGTTCTAGGTATCTGGAAGGTAATGATTTGGTCTTATTTATTTTTATTATTCATTGAAAGATGACCAACCCATACTAAGGCCCTACTCACAGTAGATACTCAACAATGTTTATAAATTACAATATAAAAACCTGAAGATTTAGAGATATGAAAGCAAACCATCCTTTCCCTTGTATTTTTTGTTTGATTTTAGTTGGTAACTTCTTTCTGACTGCAGCTGTTGCCACTCCATAATGTTACAAGATATACATTATCTTCTTGTTGAATTACACAGAATAGGTTTTGAGTTTCCCATTTGTCAACAGACAATGTCTCTTAAGACCAAGGGGATAATACACATACACATTATATACCCAGACGCTTTAATAGAGTGTGGTAACCGATGAGAGCAATGATCACATTATATTAAATTCACTGTTTATCTCTTCCGTAGAATACAAGTCCCTGAGAACACTGATCATTGCAAGTCTCTTCACATTTCCAACACTAAACAGAGCATAGAGCTTGACAAGATATACTCAGTAAATAACATCTCTTAAAATAATGATCAATAATAAATACATTTGAATAAAAATGATAATAACAGGCCAAGTGTGGTAGCTCACACCTGTAACTGCAGCACTTTGGGAGGCCAGTGTGGGAGGATCACTTGAGGCCAGGAGTTAGACCAGGAGTTAGAGACCAGCCTGGGCAATATAGCAAGACCTTGTCTCTACAATAAGTAAATAAATTGAAAAGACAATTTCCAGGCATGATGGTACACAACTGTAGTGCTAGCTACTGAGGCATGAGGTGAGAGGAGGCTGAGGCAACAGAACTGCTTGAGCTCAGAAGTTCGAGGTTAAGTGAACAATGATTGTGCCACTTCAGTACAGCCTAGGCAACAGGTCCTGTCACAATTTTTTTTTAAAGACAATAACAGTCAATTAAAAGAAACAAAATAAAATGTAGTAAAAGGACTTCTGGTTAAGATAATGGTAGCTGTCTAAATTCAAATCTCTCCATGCATCATTCAAAAATTATACAGATAAACAAAAGGAATAAAATTTATATCTTTTCAGAAAAGCTTAAAAACAAAAAACACAACAATCTTCATTTACCTGGAAGTAGAAAAACATGTACCAATTGCTATTGGAACTATTTTTGCAGCTCCTGCTACAACCTTTTGCAGAGACTATGTGGGATTTGGAAAGCGTACCAAAAAGAGAAGAGGGGATTGAGAAAAAAAAATATGTTCCCACAAATAGAAAGTCTCAACTAAGAAGAAAAGATATATTAAAAAGAAGCAAAATAAAAACAAAAAGAGTCCAGGTACATCCAAGCATTGACCATAGAGATGTGATGTAAAAATTTACATACAGAATGACTGCAACAAAAATGGCAGTGTAGGTAGCTCCAAGGACCTGTCCATCCACAGAATTTCTGAAAAATCAAGGATAACTTTGAGAATCAACTTTGTAATAATTCTGGAAAAATTCAAAGACTTACAAGAACCAAGGAAACTCTGAATCAAGAAGGACACAACTTAGAAATTGTAGAAAAGCTTTGTGGCATTTTTACTTGCCCTAGCCCCACCTATCTTTCCAGCCCAGTGGTTGTCTTGAGAGGGCAGCCCACATTCACAGTGTGGGACACTGGTCCCTGATTCTGGGGACAGCACAGCAGATCTTATTCTCAAAAGAATTGTGTTTGTCTATGCTAACTTGTCTGGGGGCTACCTTAGGAGCTGACTCAAAACATTTGCTTTTGTTTTACCTAAAGCAGAGTACACTCAGGGCAGTAAAGCAGGTATGCAGAGGGTATTCCTAAAAGTCACTGCAAGGGAAGTGAATAATTGTGGCAAAAAATAGACATGGAAACCCTGGCAGGAAAAGTAGGTGAGAACATTCCTTTGGATTATTAGGAAATTCAGAAGCATTCCTGCATACTGAGAAATTTAGGAAGTCATGTGTGTATGCAAGGCAAAGCACATGTGCAGAAAAGACTTTAGAAGACCCTAAGCTTTCACCTCTAGCTACTCAGGGTGAGCAGTAAGTTAAGGTCTAGGCAGAGTTGTACATAAACCAGCCAAGTATTGGAGAGCCAATCTGCAAAGACTGACAGAGTTTTGTTTTCCTGTTTTTTTCTTTCTCTTTTTGGAAGAGCTTAAGAGGAATTAGTGTTTTCTTAAAAAGGCAAAAATACACTGAAAAGGAAGAAAAAAACTGGAACATTGATACTTCTCTACTTTAAATCTAACTACTAAGCTACAGTAATTGAAATCATGTGGTACTGCCATACAGATAAGCATATAGACCAATGGAATAGAATTGAGAAATAAACCTGTATGAAAAAGGGTGCCACAGCCACTCAGTGAAGGAAGCATAGTCACCTTAACAAATAATGCATGCCATAGTGATAATAAATGACACATTCATGAATAGTCACTTTAACAAATGATGCATTATAGGTGTCCATATGCAAAAGAATGAAGTTGGACTCCTACCTCATACCATATACAAAAAAATAAACTCATAATAGATAAATAAATATGAGCGCTAAAACTATAAAGATGTTAGAAGAAAGCATAGGAATGAATCTCCATGACCTTGGATTTGGCAATGGATTCTTAGGTATAACACTAAAAGCATGAGCAACAAAAGAAAACTCTTACTCCTCAAAAAGCATAACAAAAGAAAACTTATTCCTCAAAACTAAAAACGTTGCTGCATTCAAAGAACATATTCAAGGAAGAGGAAGGATACCTATATAATGGGTGAAAACATTTGCAAATAATATGTCTAAAAAGGATCTAATGTCTAGAATATATATTTTTAAAACTCTTAAAATTCAATAACAAACAAACATTTAAAAATCACCTTAAATAATTTCAAAGATTAAAAACCAAATGAGTTTATTAGATTCAGGAAAGATAGAAAAAAGGGCAAAATTATATCAAAAAGGAAAAAATTAAACGTTGCCAAAGAAAATTAACTTTGAAAGCAATATAATAGCATTAAAGAAACACAGCCAGGAGATTAAAAATAAGATAAAGTTGTACAAAAAGTCAGAAAAGAAAATGGCTATGAAAGTATTCAAAACGATCTAATATTTCTATAATTTGAGTCCCTGAGAAAGGAAAACAGAAAATTTAACCTTAGCACAAGGAACTATTCTGGAAATAAAAGATCTAAATTTATTAATTGACAGGTTGTAATTAGCACCTAGACAAATTGACCCAGATTTATCAATGCCTAGATATATCATAGTAAAACTGTTAGAATTTAAAGAAAAAATATCCTCTCAGCAGAAACCTCTAGGCATAAAGATTAAATAATGTACAAGTAGACTGTCAGAAAATTCTCCAGAGCAATCCACAAAGTAAAGCAATAGTAGAGTATCTTTTTTTAAAAAAAAAAAAAACTCAAGAAAAGCAGATATGAACAAAGGGATTGTTTTAATCCAGCCAAGCAATCCAATCTCTTAAGTGTCAATAATAAAGGAAAACAAATTTAAATAACCAAGAATATAAGCAGTTATGTAACTATGAGTTCTTTTCGAGTTATCTACTAGACAATGAGCTTCATTCAAATAAGAGATACCAAAGAAACTAGCAAAGTCACTTATGATGAAGATTTAATGTATTTAGTTACAGATCTGAAACTTTCATAAAAAAAAAAGGAACCAAACATTTGAGGAAGAAATTATTCCAATTCTCTATAAACTATTCCAGAAGATGGAAGCAGAGGCAATACTTTCTAACTCATTCTAAGAGACCAGCATTACCCTAATATCAAAACTTAACAAAGACATTGTAAGAAAACTAGAGCCAATCTCTCTCATGAACATAGAAACAGTCCTCACCAAAATACTAGCAAACTGAATCCAATGATGTATAAAAAGAATTATACACCATGACATGTCCAAGTAAAATGTTTTTCCCAGGTATGCGAGTCCAACTCAAATTTTAAAATGAATTAATGTTCTAACATAAACATTGCAGTTAAAAAAATAAATATATATGAAAAAATTGTGTGTATACTGAACACATACAGACTTTTGTCCTTGCCCTTATTTTCTAAACAATACAATATAACAAGTATTTTAATAGCATTTACATCATATTATATGTAAGTAATCTAGAGATGATTTAAAGTATGCAGGAGAAGTCGGGTGCGGTGGCTCACACCTGTGATCCCAGCACTTTGGGAGGCCAAGGCAGGTTCGTCATGAGGTCAGGAGATAGAGACCATCCTGGCTAACACGGTGAAAACTTGTCTCTACTAAAAATACACAAAATTAACCAGCATGGTGGCATACTCCTGTAGTCCCAGCTACTCGGGAGGGTGCGGCAGGAGAATCACTTGAACCCAGGAGGCAGAGGTTGCAGTGAGCCAAGATTGCGCCACCGCACTCCAGCCTGGGAGAAACAGCAAGACTCTGTCTCAAAAAAAAAAAAAAAAAAAAGGAAACAGGAGAATATGCACAATTTATTTGCAAATACTATGCCATTTTATATTGGGAACTTTTTTTTTAATCCATACGGAGTCCTAGAACCAATTCCCCAAGGACACCAAGAGACTGCTGTACTTTCTTACAAGACTTTTCAGCATTCATGTAAAAAGGGGCTATTTAAACTACAAATTTTTCTTTATTCCCTTTGATATAAGGGGCAAAAGCAACATGGTTTACATAAAGTAAAATACTTTTTTCTTTTAAAAATAAAGCCTGCAGTTTTTTTAATATTAAAAATGAATTAGTATAATCCATCATATCAACAGGCTAAAGAAAAGAATTATAAGATTACAGCAAGTTATAGCAAAAGATGCAGAGAACACATTTGACAAAAGGTAACACCTATTCATAATAAAAACTCTCAGCAAACTAGAAAGAGAGGGGGACTTCCTCAATTGAATCAAGATCATCGACAAAAGCCTAGAGCTGACATCATACTTAATGGTGAGTTTCCATCCTACTGAACCTGCAGCTGGAGTTGCCCCTAAAGCAGCAGGAGAATTCCCACAAAGGACTACCCCAAACTGTCTGAAGAAGAGGCTGGGTGGAATTCCAAAGAAAGAAGCACTAAATGCCAGGATGATCAAACCAAACCATTTATTAGGGGAACTTAATACAGAGGGGGCTTCAGCTTCCTCATGATGGACAGCAAGGAAAGATTTTCTACCTAGGAATATCCATTACAAAGGGGTGGGGTGATAGAGTTTATATGGAGGTTAAAGAAATTTAAGCTCAGGGCCCAGGCTAATTTCTAAGTGTTCAGCAACATGTTTGATCTTTCAGTGTTTTGGGCATAATACCAAGAGTGAACCCTAATTTACACTATGGACTTTGGGTGATAATAATGTAACAGTGGAGGTTCATGGAGTGTAGCAAAGGTACCACTCTCATGTGTGATGTTGTAGAGGAGGCTATGTACGTGTGGGGACAGAGGCATATGGAAACTCTGTACTTTCCACTCAATTTGCTGTGAACCTAAAACTGCACCCTTAAATGAATGCACTTACCTCGATTTAATAAAAGAATCCATGAATCTGTGCTGATATAAATAAATGAATAAACAAATAGACATAACTCAAATTTCTTCCTTATAATGGAATCCAACTGACAAATGTAGAAACAGTGAGGAAGTTAGAAAATTAGCATTAGCACCCATGATAATGAGTCAATTGTACAAGAATATTTATTGGATGCTAAAACCAATGGTTAAAGGTTTGATGAAAAGCAAACTATTTACACAATTCTAAAGTATCTTCTCACAAATTACTTAGTAATTACAAAGAGTAAAAAACTACTTTCTAGGGGAGAAATTAGGCAAACTCTACGTTAACCAAATAATTATAGTTAAGATCACTAGTAGGGGACAAACCAACATCATATGACTTCTGATATGACACACTGAGGATACATCACATCTGTGGTGCTCCTGCCAGAAACCTATTTAAGTCATATAAAAATATCAAACATTCAAAGAGATATCTGGGTTTTTTGTTTGTTCCTGTAATTTTTAATTTTTGTGAGTAGATAGTAGATATATATATTTATGTAGTATATGTGATATGCTATACAAGTATACAGTAGGTAATAACCACATCCATCAGGATGAGTGTCCATCACCTCAAGCATTTATCCTTTGTGTTACAAACAATTCAATTATACTCTTATTTTTAAACGTACTATTAAATTGTTATTGACTATAGTCACCCTTTTGTGTTATCAAATACTAGGTCTTAGTCATTCTATTTTTTAAAAACATTACCTAAAACCAGACAGTTAATACAAAAGCTGACATAATACTAAAGCATATGAAAGTAGCAATTTAATAAAGAGAATTGAAATACTGTCTTCTTTGCCAGGTACATATCCCTTAAATAACATTCATTCATCATTATTCTAAGGGTCTTTAAATTCTTCATAACCTGAACATAATCACGTGGAAAATATCAGAAAAACTGAAGTTGATGGCAATTCTACACAAAACTAGCTTGTACTCAAAAATGGCAAGGTCATGAAAGAAAGAAATACTGAGAAACAGTTCCAGAATAAAGAGATATTACAATCAAACTCAGTGTGTGATTTGGGTTCAGATCCTAAACTAGATAAGAAACATATATATGTATACACACATGTATGACTATAAATGACATTAAAAGTAATTGGCAAAATTTGAATAAACCCTGTAGATTAGACATCTCTACATTAAGTTAATGAGTTTGGTCATTATTTTGTGTTGTGTAAGAGTGTTCTTGTTCTTAGGTAATATATGTTGAAGTATTTAAGGATAAAGGGGCGTTTACTCTCAATAAGGTTCACAAAAAATAATTGTGTGTGCATGTGTATATTCAGAGAATGACAAAGCAAATATGGTAAATGTTAGCAATTGGGAAGTCTAGGTAAGGAGTAGTCATTTGACTTCTTGCAATTTTCTGTAAGTTTGAAATTATTTTAAAATAGAATATTATAAAATTTTTTAAAAGCAAATCTAAGTGTGTAGTAATAAATGTAACAATGTTAAGTTGTAGGATATGCTTATACAGTAGGTTGTTGGAATAGGATATTTAGTAATAATTCTGATAAACCTATTTCCTTGTTTGGATAGAAGAAAAAAAAGGAACTGGAATTGACTCTTTCTGTTCCTTACTATTCTTCATGATTCACTGAAATGCAATGTCCTGAGCATTTCACAGCAGTAACCCAACCTCTCTTCTCTTCCTTATTCATCTTTTCAGAAAACCATGTTTCTTTATCGTTTCATGAGATCCTCTTTGGGCTCAATAAAATAGAAGCTTCCATCAGTTTTTGTAAAATACAGAACCATGAACTCTCTAAGCAGAAAACCCTTTATCTAAGACTTAGTTGATTCCTCAATTTGAGGTACTGGAAGCGAATAATTTATAACGTTATTTCAGCAGTATGAGTTATATTTCTGATATAAACCTATTTAAATAAAATAAAAATATTAAACAGTGAAAAATATAATAGATACATATTTTCAGAAGCATTAATTCCCTAAAACCAAACAAAATGTTATAAAAACTGACAAAATAAAGCATGTTAAGGTAGCAGTGTAATAAACAGAGAATAATTTTTTTTCTGCTGGGCACAGTGGCTCACACCTATAATCCCTGCATTTTGGGAGACTGAGGCAGGAGGATCACTTAAAGCCAGGAGTTCAAGGCCAGCCTGGTCCACATAGTGAGACCTCACCTCTACAAAAAAATTTTAAAAAGTACTCTCAGCTACTTGGGCAGCTGAGGCAGAAGGGTCATTTGAACCCAGGAGTTCAAGGCTGCAGTGAACTATAGTTATGCCACTGCACTCCAGCTTGAGTGACAGAGCAAGAACTCATCTCGAAATAAATAAATACATTTTTTCTCTCACCAGGCATATCTCTCTTAAATATACATGCATTCTTCTAAAGATTTTTAAACTGCATTCAAAATTATCAACATCGCTCTCCAAAATTTTATTGGCCAATTTTATTTTAATGAACATGTCAAATTATTTGAATGAAAAATTCTGGAAGATAGAAGATTTCATGGCTATTTATTCTTAAATAATTATTCCCCACTTTATAAACATTAGATATCTGAAGTAAGCAATAGCATTTCCATTGATGATTTCAGCTTGATTCAGTGCTAAAATTCTTTAGTGTTTCCATATAACCATTGGTAGCTTGCCCCCAGACTTTGTGGCTATTTCAGTCAGAATTTCTAAAGTCACCACTCATTTTTTGCAACAGCAGCTAATTTGTAAATAAAGCAAAAGACGTTGTTTTATTTTGAGACATATGGATTCAGTGAGTCTGACTATACACCCATGAAAAATCAATGTTTTCCACATGATGACTTAGCTTATCTTGTTATCACCATTGATTTAATTGATCAAAACGAATCAACTTCAATCATAGATATTGCGTCCATATGAGCCATTTGCATCAGCAATTGTAAATATATACTTTTAATGTCACTTTAGAGGGTTCTATACCAGTAGTGCAGCAGTTACCTACTCTGATCTGGCAATTACCAATGGTAATGTAAAAAAGTTGACTTTAAAAACGATCATGCACTGAGTAAACATACTGCAGTACGTAGCCACTCCACCAGTATTAGCATTTATTGGTTCTCTTGTTACATATAGTATTTGATAAATGGTAAGATGCTACCACAGATTTAAAAAAATGAGGAGCATTATGCATGATATACACTTCAAACAAATCCAGCATCTTAAAGACTCCCATTTTTGTCATTAACTATCCAATAATAAGGTTTGAGATTCACATCAAAACAATATAGAAGAGAAAGAAAGAGGGTGAGGGTAGAGATGACAAAAAACTCAGAGTTATTAATTGTTGAAGCTGGGTGATGAGTTGATACAAGTTCTTCATAATGTCTTTCCTATTGTGCCAACTTTTATGTATGTTTGAAATTATCCATTATATTTTAAATATACCATGTTTCATGCTACTGATATAAAAATATATGCAAAAAAAATCAAAGTTTAATAAAAGGTACAGAAGATATAGATAATATGCTAACTTTTGGGCTTAAAACAAAAGAATACGGAGGTAGAGGTACACATATTTGTTTATGTGTATAAAGTTGATTCTGAACAAAATAAAACTTAAAAATTAAATTATACTACTGTATAATTTAATAAAAATGACTGGTTTTAATTCATCACCTTAAAATATTTGTATTTGTGTTTAAGACGTTGGACAGCAACTTGTGATCATGCATGTCTCCTCATAGTCCACCAGGACATGACTCAACACATTTTTACTGTCAAGCATCATGTATATCAATGATTTGCTGGTATTAAGGGTAAGGTAAAGCTAAGAATTCAACTTATATCAGAAACATTAAAAAATGGAGACCATAATTGATGAACTGAGTATTTTACAGGTCCATAAAGAAGCAATTCTGAAGAGTTTACATTTCAGCAAATGGTTAAGAGCATGAAACCCAGACTACCTGGTATCAAAATCTGCCTCAATTATTTACTAGTTGGGTAGCTCTTGGGCTAATTCCCTGACCTCATTGACACTCAGTTTCTTCATCTGTATAATGGGAATATCATACCTCAAGGGGTTGTTGTATTATTGTGTCCAGAATTGGTTCCTTCCGGTGGGTTCTTGGTCTCGCTGACTTAAAGCATGAAGCCACTGACCCTCGCGATAAGTGTTACAGTTCTTAAAGATGGTGTGTCCGGAGTTTGTTCCTTCTGATGTTCAGATGTGTCCAGAGTTTTTTTCTTCCGGTGGGTTCGTGGTCTCGTTGACTTCAGGAGTGAAACCCAGACCTTTGCAATGAGTGTTACAGCTCTTAAAGGTGGTGCATCTGGAGTTTCTTCCTTCTGGTGGGTTCATGATCTTGCTGACTTCAGGAGTGAAACCACAGACCTTTGCAGTGAGTGTTACAGCTCATAAAGGTAGTGTGGACCCAAAGAGTGAGCAGCAGCAAGATTTATTGTGAAGAGTGAAAGAACAAAGCTTCCACAGCATGGAAGGGGACCCGAGTGGGTTGCCGCTGCTGGCTGGGTGGCCAGCTTTTATTCCCTTATTTGGCCCCGCCCATGTCCCGCTGATTGGCACATTTTACTGAGTGCTGATTGGTCCGTTTTGACAGAGAGGTGATTGGTGCGTTTACAAACCTTTAGCTAGACACAAAGCACTGGTTGGTGCATTTTTACAGAGTGCTGATTGGTGCGTTTACAAACCTTTAGCTGGACACAGAGCACTGATTGGTGCGTTTTTACAGCATGCTGATTGGTGCATTTACAAACCTTTAGCTAGACACAGAGCGCTGATTGGTGCTTTACAATCCTTTAGCTAGGCAGAAAAGTTCTCCAAGTCCCCACCCGACCCAGAAGCCCAGCCAACTTCACCTCTCATTATTACATGTGTTAATCCCTGTATAACTGGGTTTAAGGTTTTAATATTTTTAACCACAAAATCAGTAACATAACAAAAGTAGGAACAAAAATAATAATATAATAGAAATAATATATTGCATTTTTTTGAGTCCATGGCACTAGAATTAGAAATACCTGACTCTAAGGTCTGGCTCTAATATTTACTATCTATGTGACCTTGGGCATGTTACTTAACCTTAGTCTTCTAATCTGTATAATATACATATGTAAAAAGCACTTAGTGGAACCACACACACAGTAAATACCCAATAGAAAGATATTTCAAAAGGTATGTTTTACTCTTATAAAGTTTATTTGCCAAACTTTTATATTGATCATAACATGAAATCATTATGCTATAAAAATACATACTGAAGAACTAATTATAAAACATTTTGCTAAGTAATTTACAATGGTGGTAGCACAGGCCCATAGTCCCTTAACTGAAACTCTTAAGCCTCATATATTTCAGAATTCAGAATTTTTCAGATTTTAGAAAGATAATACACAGCAAAGGCTGCATATTTTATACCTCCAGTGGGGTCTGAAGTAGCACCCAATAATCAAACACATTAATATTCTGTATTGAAATGCATGAATATTCAAATTGAATATAGCTTTACCAAGATTATAAGTCACCTCAGCTCAGTAGAGGTCAGGTTTCGCAGCCAAATGACTTAAAAGAAAGCTTTTAGTTTTCTGAGATTTGAGATTTCAGAATTGTAGATAAGAAATCATGGATCTGTATTTGCATAGCTACTAACAAAGCAAGGTGCACAGATTTCTTTATGTGCCTGTTAACTGGATGATTGTCTAAGAAAGTTTTCACAAAAACATTTTTGTCTTTTGCAAAGAGAGAATCAAATGTGCACTTTACCCACATTAAGTTTTATGAGTTAACTGTGAACTCATGTGCTTTTCTAGCCAAAAGGTCTGGTAGGACCACAAAATACAGCTACGTATCCACTAGGAGATCTGTAACACTTTCTATATCTGGATTAGATTCTCTTTAGGATATTCAGTAGCTTTGCTTCAGGTCTTCCTAGACTACTAAAATACAAAGTAACATACAGGTAAAAAGGATTTCATTGAAGGAAGAGAAGAAGAAGGAGGCGGGAGAGAAATCTTCTATTCAGATTAATTGGGTCATTTTGCAACTCAGAGTTTACTCCTATAATAACGAGCATTTTTAATGGTTTTGTCCAAATTTTTGTCTATACTTCTTTTAATGGTATTAATATAATCCAAAGACTGTAAATTTTATCTTTTCCAGGAAAAGTGTGTCCATATATATATATATATATTTTTGAGACAGTCTCGCAATGTCACCCAGGCTGGAGTGCAGTGGCGCAATGTCAGCTCACTGCAACCTCCGCTTCTCAGGTTCAAGCGATTCTCCTGCCTCAGCCTCCTGAGTAGCTGAGGCACCTGCCACCATGCCCAGCTGATTTTTTGTATTTTTAGTAGAGATGGGGTTTCATTTTGTTGGTCAGGCTGGTCTCAAACTCCTGACCTCGTGATCTGCCCACCTCAGCCTCCCAAAGTGCTGGGATTACAGGCATGAGCCACCGCATCCTGCCTAAGTGTGTCCATATAATTTTCTAGATGTCGTTGGTTTGAATAGTCTTCAGAAAATGACTTTTTTTTAAACAAATGATCAATACATAATCATACTTTTAGTTGTTGCTCTACTTCCCTGGATTTACACTGATTACTTAACTCTCCATGTATTTAATTAACAGGAGAAATCAGTAGAATGCGTTGATTGTCTGGGTGAAAGGCCTTATAATTATGCTGACAACTATTATTAATAATTACAAAAGTAATTCAGGATAACTTAATTTTGCATGTAGTAAAATCAATAAGAAAAACCACATACTGAGCCTGCAAAAACATTATTTATAATCAATTGTAATTTCTTTCTCAGCAAATTTATTTTTTATATTTGGCATACATCAAAGCTATGGATGTTTAAAGCCCAGAAGCCCAGAAATAAAATGAAATAATCCAACAGGCATTTTTAAAGTGAGGCATTTCTATTTATAAGTAGAAATCCTATCATTATCTCAAATAGTATATTATACTTGGCCAAAGTCACTTTTAGGAAGATGACCAAAAAGAAAGCTAAATGTTAGAAAAATTATTTTTCAAATATTAAAGAATTTTAATTAGGACCCCTGTTAATCCATTTATGTGGGATTTTTATTATTTTTACCTTTGAGGCTACAAAAATCAGCAGTTGACATCAAAGCCAAGGTAGACTGGTAAATTTTAAACTTGTTTATTCTTCATCTAATGAATGCTTTAACCATCCATGAGAAAGAATCAACAACCATCTACTTAAAAGACAGCAGTTGTTTTTAAAGCTTCATGCTTTATCCACTATGTCTGATAAGAGTGATTACTGGGGATCGTGGTCCATTCACTTAAATATCCAGAGTAAAGTTTCAAACTCAATGGGAGAAGACCACTACTACCACTGCTGTAACTGACCAGGCTGGAAGTACTTCTTTATTATGCTCAAAGCTGAGGTACAAACCTTATCTTTTCCCAAACCAAAATAAATCACTCAATGTCCAGCTTGACACTAACTACAAAAGATTTTACAAAAGAAGTAAAGGGTCTCTTCGGGTTTACTGAAGGAAAGGAAGAGACATCTAATTCTTGTGAGTGCCAATTGCAAATGATTAATGAATCAACCCAAGCTAACAGGAATGGAGTAAATCAACACAGGGTCAAGTGGTCTAGGCGTCAAAAGGCTGAGCAAATAAGCAATTTGTTGTGATGTTTATAGAGGATTTTCCCAGGGAAGGTCACAAAGTACTGTGACTGCAAATAGAGTTATGAAAACTCCTCTGCTGACTTCTGGGGAGGAGCCATCTGCATTCCTGATGGGTGCACATAAAAGCATCTGTCCTTAGGTGCCTCTGATCTTGTTAGAAAACGTCTTCTCTCTACTCTGTTTACTAGAGCAGACGGATTCTAGACTGCACAAAATGAATATTCAGAAAAAGGTGAGAGGAGAGGGAGTGGGAGGAACCCTAGAAGGTGAAATAAACAGAATATAAGCCATCATAAACTGAAAGGAAGAACATAAGAAAATCTGCTTCTCTGTTTATCAAAGTTTCAAAGGTTTGCAGAAATTGTTGTTAATAATAAAGTTCATAGGCTCTTACCACCTACTGCAGATAAAGAGAGGATCTTTAGGCTCTAACAGACGAGAATCTCTGTTTTACACATAAAAAAACCGTTTTAAGAAGAGAGAAGATTGCATTCAGACCAGTTATTACTAACCACTGTTATTGTTTCTGGTAACCACTGGGAGAAGCAGACTGCTGTTCTGCTGAGGCAGAGCAAGGTGAAAAAACACTTACCCATCAAACAACCTGTGTGTTCTTCAATCTCAGAAGAGTGAAAAATGCCTCCAAAAACATAACAACAACCAAAAAAACCCTGGGTTGTCACTTCTGTGTGAGACTATTGAATCTAGGGTCCACAAACACTATGTTAAAAGTCCCCAGATCTTACTCCCTCCATATACACGTGATATCCTGATTAATCTGGGTGCATTGTTCTGAGACCCTTATAGCCTCCATCAGATTCTCAAATGGTCCTTAAAGGTTTAATAAACACCACTTTAATATCCTTATAACCAGTAGGAGGTAGTACAGGACTGAAAGGAAGAAAGAGCAGTGACCCTCTATTTAGCTAGCTAAGTCCAAAAGAGGGCTTGTCATGAACCTCTCTCTGTGTGTGTGTGTGTGTGTGTGTGTGTGTGTGTGTGTGTGAGAAACAAAAAACTGAGTCAAGATTCAAAAGTCTTGGTATTATATTGTTAATATTAATAATCATATAATTTTAATCAATTTTATAACAGAGTGGAGAATTTTACAAAGTGACAGGAAGACTAAAAAGAACTAAGGATAATATGTTAGATAGGGTATTTGCTGACTAATCAACATATTGTTAAATTGAAATTTAAAGAAATGTTTTGTAAGTCCCCAAGCAGATACAAGGCATAGCATCAAAAGGGAAATTGAAAGAACTGTGGTGATGCATACATAGGTGAGCAAATACGCCTCAGATTTCATTGGTCCATATAAAGAAATAACACAGATTAAACATTTTAGTTATTAAAGAGTACATATCTTGCATAATTTTTCCTTTTCCATTCTGCTGGTGCTCCAAAAGGAGTATTCAAAATCAAATGTTGTGTCATGAAACATCCACGTGAAATTATTTTATAAGATGAGTGAATAATAACCTTTGCATTGAAAAACATAGGAAGTTTTAAGACTGCTTATGAAAGATAATATATTGATATGAGGAAGCAAAATTATTAAAATCTTGATTAAAATCCTTTAATTTCAAAATTGAAAGAGTAAGAAGAAGCATAATTAACTGATAACTAAAATTAAATACAATGTAGATAAGAAGATATTTAGCTTTTTCCTGGCAAGATAAAATCCAAGAGACATAAGTTCTTGTAGATGAGGTGAGTAAATTGTTATTTGAATCTTCAAATTATGGAAACCTCTGAAAAAGGGATTATAACACTAACACAGTCAAATATTTTGGTTTTCAAAAAGAGGAGATTATTAAATTCTGCTTGCACCAAATGTTTAAATTGGCATTGTTCCCCTCCCAAAGTTTAGAATAGGTTATTAAAAATGGATTTGAGTACTTAGAATAGAAAGTGGGGCTACTAATGGCCATCATGAGCTAACTGGGAAAAGTGATGCCAATATGAATAGTTTTCCTTGTGACAGAACTTCTTCAACTTGGAGCATTCTAGATCTTTGAGCGCACTCTGTAGGTGTTTCTCTGTATTGATCAATATTTCTTATCAATGAATTTGAGTGAAGCCTTAAAAAGGGGAGAAAATAAATGCCTACTGCATTTGGTGGGATCAGCGCAGTTATGATAGTTGAATGATTCAAAAACACAAAGACTAAAACTGGAAGGACTTGGAACCAACACAAACAAGATGGAACTTCTTACAAGCTCAGTGGGATCCCTGTAAGATATGTGTTTACCATAAAAAAGTAAACAAACAAGGATATATAGATATTTTAGCTTACCTTAATTATATAAGCTAGAAAATAGTAGATACTCAAAGAGACTGAGGTATAATTAGTGATAAAGTATATGGTCATGAAAATGCAATACTCAGAACCATAGGGTATGTAGAGTCACTAATTCACCCTCATGCAACTATTCTCATACTCTGCTTTAAAGTGCCAAGCTGAGGGTACGGATATAATGATCTACCGGATTCCTTGGTTCTGAGACCCTTAAATTTTCATACTTGAGGCTAGGTAACTCCCAGATGCAGGCTCTGAAGCAGTGACTGCAAACTCAGAAATTCAGAGCTAAGAAGCATGAATGATAGGGTTGCTGACAAACCAGATAGCCCATAGGCTTCCAAAGGGGGAGACCCAACTCTGTTCCAGCCTGTTATCAGGTGGCAATATAGGCCCATGTGGTCAGATCTTCCAACTGCTTGACAGAAAACAGAAATATGCATTTTCATATGCAATCTACTGGTTTCTTAATATACTGGCAATTAATTTAAAAATTGAGTAAATGGAAGAAGACACATTAGTAAAATAGATGTTGATAAGTTAACATTGCTTTGTTATGGGAAATTTAAAGTGCTCTAGGCCTAGCTTTCATTAAACCTTCATGTTAGTTCTACTTTGAACTTATTCTTGGGTTTCACCATTCTTCTTTTTGTCCTAACTCCTCTAACGCAAGCTTCTACCTTGGTTCTTGGCATGGTTTGGAATCCTATGGGGCTGGTTTGATTGTTTTTGCTCTTCACTGTTCTGAAAGCCCTGCCAGGGACAGTGGAACTTCTCAGAATCTTCATTTCTGTAGCTGTTCTTTGTCACAGGTCTCCCCTATTGCCCTCAGATGCACACTGCTTTCATGTCTACACTGGAAAAATTGTACATTGTTGCTAAAAAAAAAAAGTCCACTCACTTTTTTGTTTAGTGTCTGATAAATGAAACAGGGTCACATCATAATGTCAGGCATGTCAGGCAAAACATGCAAAGTACACCGTCAATGTCATGGTCTTTGCTATTTGTAGTTTATTATGGCAATTTTCTGGCAGAAGGAAATAAACTGTCTTAAGTTCAGGGGGGTCTTTTTCTAATTTACACAAAGGTATCTTTTGGGCTGGATGTGGACCTTCCCACTTTGCAAGTTCTACCCTTATAGATTTTATCGTAAAATGTTTAAATTGGATTGGCTACAAATAACAGAAATTAATGCAAGCTGGCTTTAGCAATATTAAAAAATAAGTTAGATGTTATAGAATCCCAGAAATAATGCAGATTGGGAAAGAGTGATCTAACTACATTACAAATACTTGGAGCAACCTCATTAAAACACCTGGGAGAGAAAGGTGGCGACACAAAGAACTTTGGAAACAAGCAATGTCTATAAAAGGCAACATAAGCTTCACATAAGCACTGTACTCTAGTTGATAAAGATATTTTCCACAGGCAGATGGGTTAACAATTCTGATGCTGCTATACATGTATAATGGAGTTAAACAAGTAAATGAATTTCAGTAGATGAGAGAGCCATGTTTTTCACTGTTCAAGTGGGAGCTTAAAGATAAGCAAGGGAAACATGATAGAATAATTCACGTGGTAATGTGTTTGTGGTGTAGACATGAGTATGAACTTATGTTTTGTTTAATATAGATACAGATGATTGCATATAAAATATTTATAGATAGGTGTATATGCATGTTAGTATATACAAGGGTTATTATGTATACATCTATTTCTTTGCTCTGCCAGCTTAGAGGGCCTGAAAGCAATAACACTCCATTAGCAACAAGCATACCTAATACCCAATGTTGGCTTCTAATACTATTCCTTAATAATAATAATAATAATCATAAAAAGAACAAGTGCTCTTTAGAGAAATGGCTGATTCTAGGACTGGAGCAGGAAATGTACAACATGAACCTGAAATATCTTACAGTGCCAGAAAGTAAGGAAGTGGTTTAAAACAAAACCAAAACAAAACAAAGCAACACTGCAATGACAGATGTACTCATTAGCTTGGGCTGCCATAACAAAATGTCAAGGACCTGGTGGCTTAAACAACAGAAATTTATTTCTTACAGTTCTGGAGGCTGGAAGTCTGAGATCAGGGTGCCAGCATTGTGTGTTCTGGTGAGGACTCTCTGGCTTGAAGATGGCCACCTTTTCACTATGCCCTCACAGGAGCAGAAAGAGACGGAGAACAAGCTTTCTGTTGCCTCTGCTTATAAGGGCACTATCACTTTATGAGGGCTCCATGCTCATGACTTCATCTAAGCCTAATTACCTGAAAGGCCACATCTCCAAATACCATCACATTGGAGATTAGGGTTTCAACTTATGAACTGGAGAGGTGGGGGCTACACAGTTCAGTCCGTAGTAATGAGGACATGTCAAATGGACAAAGTAGCCATGCCACAGGAACAATTTGGGCAACAAAATTAAGTTTCATGGGATTCTAACCCAAAGTATAAAGTAAATGCCAATGAACCATAGTTACATGAATGTTGAGTACATAAACGGGGAATAAGAGAAAAATCTCTCATGAAGAATTTCAAATAATGTATGTGGATACTCAGTTCTAAAGGAGATGAAACATAACTCCCTAAACCTTAAGTGTAGGCTGTGCATAGTGATTTCCTTCCAATGATTACATTATAAAAAGGAGGAGGTAAAAGTGTAAACTTATACATAAGCAATCTGACAAACAGTATCTCAACCAGGCAATTAAGGTTAATATCGATAAAAATATGCCACCTGGATAGTGTATAGCCTTGATATGATGTGATAGAATACTTTCTTTTTCTGGTCTTCCTTTCAAAAACATGTAAGCTCAGTCTAACCATGAGAAAAACATTAGGAAATAATTGTGGAATAGTCTACAAAATCTTTGGCCAGTACTCTTCAAGACTGCCAAGGTAATCAAAAACAAGGACCGACTGAGAAACTGTCAGAAACAAGGAAGCCGATGAGCAAATATAACCTGGTGTCCTGGATGGGATTCTGGAACAGAAAAAGAATATTAGGCAAAACCTAAGAAAATCTGAATAAAATATTGACTTTAGTTAATAATAGTGTTTCAATATTGCTTCATTATTTCTAATATTATAAATGCATGATACTAATATATGTTAATCAGGGAAACTGAGTGTGAGGTATATGAAAACTCTGTGCTATCTTTGCAATTTTTTGATGAATCTAAAATCATTACAAAATGAAAACTTCATTAAAAAATAAATACATGAGTGTGAGCATACAGGAATATACTACTAAAGGCAAGGAAGATATTTGAACAACCAGACCTCAAGAAAAGCATGAAGAAGTGGAGCTCTGTTACCTCAAGTGTGGAGTTCTTGTGTCTTCATCTGGTTTACTGCCAGTAAAATGATTCAACAAGAACTACTCACAGCCTTTGCCTTTCTCTTGTCCAAATTCTAATTTCCAGGAGAAAATATTGATCAGTCTTAGCAGAGATCAGATGCCTAACATGGACTTAAGTGGCCATAACGCAGAGAGCAGTGATTTAATGGCATGCCTGCATTCTGTTTATTCTGAACAGATCCAAGAAATAGGGAATGTTAGTCCCAGCTACCAAATAATCTATACTCTAAGGAAACTTGAAAAGAAACTATTGAAACAGAACTGGGCCAAGCTATACCAGACTCCCAGACAGAAGGATAAATGAAAGCAATGAACATTTCAGTCCTGCCTTACATTTTTAATTGGTATATCACTTAGGTTTGAGTGAAGTGCTATAACAACAAGAGCCAAAAATTAAACAATTCAATAAAATAGAAGTTTATTTTTATTACATATAACTATCCAAATATGAGTAGCCTCAGCATGTTGGGTGGCTCTGCCATCCTCAACACCTGGCTTTCAGCTCTGGGACCGTGGCTATTTGTTACCACCATTTCCCAGCTATCAGGGAGAGATTAAAAAAGAGTAGAAGACAATAAGCTTTCTTATGAAAAATAAAAGGTAAAGAGAAATTGTATACATCATTTCTATTCACTTCCCACTTCACTCCCACCCCTCACCAAAACATTTATTCTACCTGTTACAGGTCATGCCTAATTGCCAAAAAAGCCTGGGAAGTATAACCTCCATCCAGGTGTCCATAACCAACTATAATATGCAGTATTCTATTTTAAAAATGAGGAGAGAATACTGGGAATTATTAATTATCTCTGCCACCACCAATAATCCTTATCCATTTGTTCCCATAGATAATATTTTCTATGTTGATCAATTTACCTTGCTAAAATCTTATGAGCCTCCACCACCTGTGTTTAAAGGCATCCAGTGAAAACTTGCAGTTCTATTTTATCCTAGGATTTTTAAGTAGGTTTTATGATTGGCCTATTACTATATAGAGTTGAGATGACTTTATGTAGCCTTGATGTAACCTAAACACCACAAATATTGGGATTCTTCCCCAGTATCCATCCTATTCTCCACAGTTATGAAATAGCCAGGCTGATAGAACCACTCAAGCTTCAGAAAGGTGATCCAATTCCCCTTGCTACAGTTATTAGTTCAGTGGCAAGCACATGAAATAACTGGATCTAATAACAGTGAATCTCAGAGATTTTGTTTAATGGTTTGAGATAGGGAAGTTCTTTTTCTCCCCCAGGAAATAAGATCATCCAAAGCCCTGATGATATCATAAATTTCTGCATCAAACCTGTGCCACTGATGACATTTCTGTGCACATTGCTTATTATATAAGCTGGTTTGAGTTGGGCTTTCTATTACTAGTAAGAGAACTCATTCTGATTGATGATTTTTGTGTCTACCTTATCAAAATGCTTCTGACAGTTAGAAAGGACAGTATGCCTCGGAGCAGCATTTTAACAGGGGCACCTTAATCAATACAGGATTATCAAGTCCTGATTAAGTGGTGTTCTTTCATATTTGAAGGGCACATGTAAAAAGGATAAGATGCCTTGTTAAACCTTAAAGACAAATAACTCTGAAATGGAGACAGAGTTTTAATTGTTGACTTGCTCTTCTACTTCTCTTATTGTCTAATCAAGGATCTCACCCGTTATAACGAAATGGCTACTGTTAGGATGATCAGAGGGGGTTAAACTGTGAAAAGATTATTATGAATGATCTTACATATGATGTGGACAGATATGGTCTAAATAAACTTGTAAAAGTTTATTCCTTTGAGTTACACTTTGAAATGTTATCACATAACCCCATGATGCCAACATGCATCTCAAAGTCAGTGGATCCTTTTAAGATTTTGTGAAGTCATATACATCTTTTAGCACTATGACATCTAGCTCCATGAAGGGCATATCTACTGTCTGCAGTATGGGGAGAGGGTGAAATGAACAGACTTTCAAGCCAATATGTGTCAAAGATTAAATAAAGCTAAACCAAAAACAATAGCAACAAATACAGACACCAAGTCAACTACTTTTTAAAAAGCCAAGCCAACGTGTTTGGCTAAATTTGACTAAGTCTTCTTTTATTTCAGGGGGGAATATGGTCAACGTCTAGGAACACTTAATTTTTACTCTCTTTAATGAGACTGCAAGATTCCATGGGGATAAATACCACAGTTTTACATTTCTCTTAAATACCTTCTCCCCACCTTCCCTGCAGAGCTGAGCTTCCACATTCCTCATATAAAACTTACTTGTTGGCCAGGCATGGTGGCTCATGCCTGTAATCCCAGAACTTTGGGAGGCCAAGGTGGGTGGATCACGAGGTCAGGAGATTGAGACCATTCTGGCCAACACAGTGAAACCCCATCTCTACGAAAATACAAAATAATTAGCCGGGCATGGTGATGCATGCCTGTAGTCCCAGCTACTCAGGAGGCTGAGGCAGGGGAATCACTTGAACCTGGGAGGCGGAGGTTTCAGTGAACTGAGATCGCCCCACTGCACTCCAGCCTGGTGACAGAGCAAGACTCCGTCTCAAAAACAAACAAACAAAAAAACTTACTTGTTGATGGATGGGTCTTAGTTCAAAAAATCCCAAAATAAACCTTTTTTTATATCATAATGGCTACCCAATGACTTATTTTACCTTTTGTTTTCTATTTTTCAATTATTTGTGGACTGTAATAAAGATGTATCCAAAACACTGCATACAAAGGCAGTTCTTATAATTGTACAATCTACATGAATGAAAAAAATTAAAATAAAAGCACTAATGAATTAAATGTAATTAGATTCAGTGGAGTAGACTGCTTCATTACTGATTCATTTGAACCTGAGGAAATGCTAGCTCATTAAATGCTTTTCATCATACCTCTATGAAGCTGAAAGATATTATTCTTTCTATATCATGATTAAAACGGAAAAAAAGGAAAAAAAAGTGACTGAGAACTGATAGTGAAACTCCAAACAAACTTGTATGAAGATTAAGACAAGAGACCAAGTGCCATTTACAAATTGGCAATAAGGAATTTGGAGTGATACTTTCTTCCCCTCTTTAGCATCTAGGGAATTTCATAGCAGTGGGAAAAGGTTACAGTAGAAGAGAATAAGATATTGCTTTCTTCCTCAGGCTATATTTATAATTTCAGCACAGAGGTTCTTCTCCAGAGCTTGGTAGAGAGGCTGAGCATAACTACACAGTCCAGCAGTGTCTATGACCATTGTTTGGATGCGAGCAACAAAACCAACTATGGATACATTAAGAAAAATCTGTAAACAATTCAACGTATAGCAGAAGACTCCCTTGCCCCCCAGAAAAGCTAGATAAATGAGGCTTAGGAATTGGCAGAAACCAGATTTGTTCATTACCTAGGGAGCAGTCAGTCCCCCATAATCTCTTCTCAAAAGAATGAACTCCAGATGTTTTCTGTCATTATTTCACTTGACACAACATTCAAATTCAAGGGAGAGAAGTCTCATAAACCTAGCTTAGTCTCAGGGTTAGAAGGGCTACAACCTCTTAAGTAATAATTGCAGTAGACTGTATACAAACAGAAGACAAGGAATTCCCCTGTCAAATTTGGGATTCTATTAGCAAAAGAATGGATGTCAGGCCATTTTTTAAAAATGACAAACATCCACTTCCACAATTAGAAGCCTGAATCAGGTATTAGACAAGAGAAATGTTCATTTTACCACCCACCTTTTTTTTAAAGAAATATCAGGTTTTTTAAATCTATGTTGAACATAAAAGTACCTGTTAATCATTCCTCAGAACAAAGATAGATTCTTACAATTTCATTTGCGGATAAACTAATGATTGCATCAGAGCCTAAAATTAATATGAAGGTTCAAAATAATAGGATCTACTTTGGAAAGATAGTTATTAGTTCAAGAATTGAGAGAATATTACAACACTGTTTATATTTTAAATTTCATATCAGTAGACAACTCTCATTTCAAAATCTTTCTTATGTAGAACAATGTGGATTACGTAAGTGAATAGATTTTATAATAAAAAAAGACAAGACTCATTGTGAGACTGAGAAATGAAAGTCTATTAATTTCACAATATTAATCATTGAGGGGGCTTTCCTAGCCTTCTTTAGGCTTTAGCTGGAATGTCTATTTTTAGTAGACATCTGCAGCTATCTTCCCAGGTGGTGATGGAACTAGCAGTCATACTACACTATAGCAGCAAGAGCTGTTCATTGTTCCCCAACATATGTTTTCCTCTACTTGTGTAATAACACAGTGAAATAACAGCCAACCAAATAAACACTGTATTTCCCACTCTTTCTTTCAATTATCCTCTATGTTTTGGTAGATGAAATAAAGCTTCATGAGACACCTTCTGAAATCCTCTTGAAAAGACTTAACAAAAAGTCCATTGCCTTTATATCTATGGAATTTCTTTCCTGATAGCTGGAATATAAATATGAAAGTAGGAGCTAAAGCAGGAACATTAGAGTATGAGGTGATCTTGAAATGGATCTCGAGACTTCTTACATCATAACAAAACAAACTTGAGTCCCTAAAACTTTTATGAAGCAGAAGTGCTCCTTAGACTTCTATATTGCTTAAGCTGCTATTGTAATTGGGATCTGTTACCACTAATCCTAACTATAATACAACTACCAACTCACCCTAGCAAATGGCCACTTCACCCACACCCAGCCCATTACAGTAGTCCCTTCCCCCACAAGCCAGTTTTCCTAGCAAAAGCACAGACTTTAAGTTGGACCACTTCGTGTCCTTAATGGAGACTTTATATATAGAAGCCTACATCCTTTGGGGCTGTTTAATTTGAATAAGTATAGCATTTATCACAACCCCTTAAACTCTCCTATCACGTGGAGACACTTTCTATGGTATGAGAGTATACAAACAGAGCACAGAGCTGGGGAAGAGTAGACAAAAATATCTGACATCATATGAGTTTCTGATATCAATTCTATTCAGGCACTGGGTATGGCTCTGGAGATACATGGAAGATCAAGACCCAGCTCCCACTCCTAAAAAATTCACAGACACAGTGATCTTCATTGTGTTGAATGAAATGATAAAGACACACATAGGACATTTAGAAAGAAAATAAGGCAATTTTCTAACCAAGCATGTAAAGGAAGGGAGAAGAAATGAGAGAGGTGATATCTAGTAAGGCCTAATGGAAGAGCACTTATTTCAACTTTTATTTAAGGTTCAGGGGGTACATATGCAGGTTTGTTACAAGGGTAAAATGTGTCACTTAGGTATTATGTTCATAAATGTCTTTGTTTCCCTTTAGAAACTGTATTATACACACATACTACTGCATTCCAAATTTATATCTTTTTATATATACACATGGTAGTGTATAGTGTGTACACGTGTGTGTGTATATACACTCACATGCAAATAATTTCAAGATACAGGCTGGATAAGATCATTTAGGGAGTATTAGTAGAAAAGAAATCTGAGTACTGGGCAGTGAGGAATTTCACTGTTCAGGGATTGGGGAGGAAAATTCAGCAAAGGAAACAGAAGAAACAGCTGCCAATGAGATCAGAGGAGTATCCGAAAGAGGCTTTGTCATGGGCAAGTGAGGCATTTTTCTAGGTGGAGGGAGTAATCAAATACTCCTGATCAATTTATCTTCAAATTTATGGTTAAGAAGTGTTCCCAGCAATGCCACTCTATCAATGTTCAGTATGCCCCCAGCCTTAACAATTACTCTGTCATCAGTATAAGATGCCAGTACAGTGACACTTGACAAAGACTGGTTTCTCGCCTAGAAACTGGGAAAGTATCCTTTTAATTCTTAACATCTCTTCCCAAAAACATGGTAACTAAATCACGTTTACTTTGTTTCAGGGCCAATGCAAGAGATAGAAGAAGCAAAGAAAAACAATTCATGCACGGTGCACAGTTACAGGTGCTCACTGTGTATTGATTGAAGAAGTGAATAAAAGAAAGAGGTTGGGCTACATTTCCCCTTTGATTATACCAAAAATGGGAAGGATAATTGTGAAAAGAATAGTTTTGACTACAGGCTATTAGGATGGTCCAAAAAGTTTCATAAAGTTATACATGATGGACTCTTTTTTTCATTATAATTAGGAAGCAAAGAAAATTATCTTAAACATAAAATTAGAAGTTGTTTTAATCGGGTGGAAAACTTTGCAATCCTTTGGCATTTCTAATTTTCTTGCCTCCATAACTCACCGTGCCAATATCACATACAGCTCAAGGATTACTCCAATTTAGGAGCTTCAGTTTTTTCCGTATTGAAGGTAATTCTGATTGATGGTATTAATATTATAGTATTATATCAGAAAAGCTATCAAAAAATCTAACACCAATTTTTATTACATGGAATGACAATAAAAATTACCTGGGAAAGTACAGACAATTTTCCAAATGAATTCTAAGATTCATCTAAAGTTTTATTGATTTTACTTTGGAAGCAGAGAACGGGACATCAGATGAGTTAAATAAGTCGTTCTTAAAGTATGATCCTTACACCAGCAGAAGCAGCATTGCCTGGGAAACTGTTAGAAATACAAATTCTCAATCCCTAACCTAGGCCTACTGAATCATATACTCTGGGGGTACCCCAGAGGCCAGCAATCAGTGTTTTAACAATCTGTCCAGGGGACCACAATGTGCAGTGGAATACAGTTTGAGAAGCACAGAGTTAAACAATAGGAAAATGGGAGAGCAAGCTATAAAGAGGAGGAAGAAGATTAGCATAGGAAAGAGAGAGAAGAAAGATAAAGGGAGAAGAGAAGTAATAAATGAGGAGGCAACAAGGAATATGAACATGAGGAAGAGAAAGGGAAGGAAGGATTAGCAGGAGAGTGAAAGGAAGGTAAAATCATAGGTATCCTTTGATAGCAATAAACAATTAGGTGTCTACCGGCTAATTCCAAAGATTCAGCTCTTCACTGTTTGATAAAAACCGTAAAATTCGCCTAGCTAGGAAATTTAAAGATTAAAAATACCTCTAATTACTTCACAGAATTGTTAAGAACTGAGAAAGATAAACAATTTTCTAAATATCCTGGCACCAAATATTGGTAAAATCTGTACAAAATTTTTGGCTAAAAAAATGGTTTAATATTAAATGACCTCAACATAGCCACTTTAACAATCCTTTTATTTCTCCATTATTAATCATAATTTTCACTTATATTCTGCTAGAAATTCTATTCTTCATTTCATTCACCTCTTGGCTTGCTTTAATTCTGCTTTCTTTCTAGATCCCTCACAACTTTCTTGAAACTCCCCTTCAGAGCCAATACTCTAACTCATCCAACTGACTTCCAACTAATAGGAAAAGTTGAAAAGGCATTGAGGAGTGATGAGATGAGGTAAGGTTCAACAGTGTGACACAATTTTGGTCAGGAATTATAGATGAGATGGATATTTCTTCAAACTAAGACAGGAATACTTTCCTTTTAAAAGAGCCTGAAAGAAACAGAGCCAAATGTCTTTTAGTATCATTTGACTTCCTTATAAAGATTTGAAGATTTCCTGGAGTTTTATTACCAAGAGAAAGCACCTGAGAGGCCAACTAATTCCAAAGATTCAGCTCTTCTTCGTTGTTTAATAAAAACCATAAAATCCACCTGGCTAGGAAATTTGAAGATTAAAAAAACAACTAATTAAACTTAATTGGGTCAGTCTGGGCAGGCGGATTGCCCTGTTTGATTGGCCTCGGGAGAATCTGATCGTGGATTCACCAACTGCAACTTGGCAAAAGCAAGCCTGAAGCCAAGACAGGTGCTATATTTCTGTCTGGCTAGAGAATTTAGTTTTTAGGAAGAAATACAAAAAACAGGTTAAAAAAGAAACAATGTACTGGGGCATAGCACAACCAACCACAAACAAGTCATTCCAGACTCATCCTATTTTCTCAAAGTGAGCAAAGGGAATTATTTGAATAATTCAGACAGCAGGCTTATTTTATAGGAGGCCTTAGATTTCCCTCATCCAAATTAACCAAGTATATTTTATCAGTTTTTCTTTGCAAGTTTTTTTTTCTCCTTTGCAACACAGAGGACATAAAGAGAGCTATGTAGTATGAATCAAATACATGCAGGAAGGTGAAGTTTGTCTAAGGGACCCAAATCACAATATACTATAGATTAAAGCATTGATTTCTAGAATCTAAGAGCAATCTTATCCCAACAGTGCACATACTTATGGTAATCATTTATTCCAGAGCCCCTTATTTTGAATGTAGTAATAGTTAATCTGGTTAATATTTTTGATTGCATCAAGATAAAAATGGTTTTGCACATAGAAGTTATTTTATATCTAGAAAATTAAGCTTTCAGTTCTACATTTTACCTTTTAGAAGAACTCGAAGGAGTACATTTTCTTTAAGGATATGTAGATACATGTTTCTCAAAGTGGCCTGTGGAATACCTGCATTAGAATTATGGGTTAAAAATACAGAGTTCTAAGCCCCAACCCTAGCTACTAAATCTGAATCTCCCGTAGTAGGTTCAGGGAAACTGCATTTGAAAAACAATGCTTCCCAGGTGGGTCTTGTTCATGCTAAAACCTAAGAAATGTACTTCCAGAATTTTACTAAGTGGCATAGTTGTTAAAACTTTAAAGGTCAGCTCCGTTATATCATGCGACCTTGGGCAACTTGTTTTACCTTTTTGTGCCTTGTTACTAAAGATTGTTAAGAATTTCTATTCCAAAATGTTGTTGCAAACATTAATACATGAAAAATATTTAGTACATACCTGGCTAAATAAATCTCAGCTCCTGCTGTCTTTAACAGCAACATTACCTAGATAAAAATGAGTCAATTAAAAAAAGTGATGTCCCAATGAGATCCACATGGTGACCCTGTTGTATTCCTACATTTTCACAGTTCCTGCAATGCGCTAAACAGTCTTCACTAAAGGCTAATTCATCTATGTGGTTTCTTGAACCTTCTTTGTGTCTTTTATTGCACTCCTAACAGTTAGCTGTCAATCTCATAAAGGAAAGAAAGGAAAGAGATATAATAACCACATGGGCGAACATTTTTTTTCCTATGGCACAAGGACATAAGGACAACATAAGAGATCAAACCTTTATGAAGTGATTACCATGTGGCAGGTATGACCACATGTAACTGAAGGATGTTGCTGTAGGTCCCATGACCCCCAATTACCCAATATAAAGCCTGATGACCCAGAGAGAAAAAAAACTCAGACACAAACCAAAACTGTAAAAAAAAAAAATCAAATTGGTGATGCAGATTGTGAAATATGCTGTTTCTCAGGACTCTGGGACAGGTAAAATATTTCATAAACAGAATAAGAACAAAGGAAAATAATGAGTTTCATACCATGTAAAGGCTACATCCAGATTATATGTGCTTCATCAACCATGGTTTTTAGGTTGCTTCTAAAGATTCATGTGCATAATCTCATTTAATTCCCAGAAAACTATGCAAGGAAGATGTCATTCCTTTTCACATGGAAGAAAAATACGGTTCAGTGACTCGCCCACAGTCTCACTTCATATTCTACCAGCGGTTGGCTGTTTTTGGCTCCAAAGTCTTGCTCTTCATCACTAGGCCTGAGTAGTACATACAAAGGAGCCTGCTGGGTAACCAGCACTGACATAGGGTCTGTGGACACAGCAGTGACATGCCTGCATGGAGCTTGCAGTCTAGCAGAGAAGGTAGAAAATAAATACATCCTGATTAATATTGTAGGTGCCATGGACCATAGGAGGTAAAAGAATTTCTAAGAGCATATAACAGACTAATGTTATTGTGAGGAGAAATAAAGACCTTCATCAGGGAGACATTTAACCTGAGACATTAACAATGAGTAGGGTCAATAAGAGAAAGGCAAAGGAGGAGTATTAGTAATGGAGGGAGCTGCATGTGTGAAAAACGTAAAGCAAGAATAAAACAGATACTTTGAAGGAAAATAATGATATCCAGGAAGGTTGGAGTTCCTCAAACAAGACTGGAAAGGTGGGCTGGAGCAAAATAATGAAAGGCCTTATGGGTCAGGTAAGACTTTGGAAATTTATCCTAACAGCAAAGAAAAAAAAAATCAACAAAAGGATTAAGTAGATGACTGCTAGGAGCAGATTTTTCAATAATTCACACTCATGTTAGTGACTGGTAAAAACAAGGTTAGTCTAGAGTTAAGAGTTTCAGCCTTCACTCAACATTCCATGGCTCTCTTAATGCTAAACTCTTGCAAATTCAACTAATGCACTATGAATACAATAAGTACTATAAATACTTTGTAATTTCTACTAATGTATAGCTCCAAGCACCACCTCTTATCTTGATCTCAAGATGTACATCAGCTGTTCCACTCTTGGCTTATTGTCTGCAGCTGTGTAATAACAATACCCTGCGCACCCATTAGAGTCAATTTTATTGGTAACTTCTGCTTGCTTAGGAAGACCGTCATCAATCAGCTTCTGGAAATAATCAAAGCCAACAGCAGCTTCTATGGTGACATATACTTGCTTTACACCGAGTACTAGAACCATGTGGAAAGACAGAACAATTTTTTTTAAAAATCAGTACACAGAAGTAGCCTTTTTGTGTCATGTTGATAAGTCACTGGCTGCCTTAATTTTAGTTGGAGTCGCCGCTGACTACAGAATGAAACTCATTGTGCTAATCTTGAGTAATGCTTTAGCCATGAATGTTTCTCACAGCTTCTAATATTAACTTTTAATTAACTGATTAGCTGGAGATTAAAAAATAGGTGTGCGAGTAAGTAACTAGGCTGCCTTTATTTCTTTTTTGATTTGCTACTAACTATAAACAAGATTACAAACTTTACCCTTTTATTCCCCCCTTGCTGTTCCTGTTTCCCTCCTTTATCTCAGAGTGCCTCTGTCTCCTGAAATCTTCCCCTTGGCTAACCCAGTCCCGCTTCTTCATACTTTTTCTCTTCAAGTTCCTCTTCTACTTTTTTAAGAATTGGGTTTAGAACTAAATGTTTTCAAGAATGCACCCAACCCCTTGGAGGAAGAAGCCTTGGAATGTAAAGGAGAAATAGAAAATAATGTATATTGTAATTTGATGTTGTGATTCTCATCAGCATCTACAGAGCAAATAGATAAAAGTTGGGGCACTGCCTTGAGAGAAGAGATTCTGCATCAGGAAAGATAGAAAAATGCTCAGCAAGCTCTTCCCCGTGAAATGACTGTTCAAGCAGTAAGCCACCGCTGACTATTCTGAAATTAAATAAAAACCGTGAATATTGGCATTTATTAAATATTCTTTTAAAATTGTCTTAGTATAAAAAGATTTGGTGCCCTCTCCCCCACAATGGGTCATGCCCTTATATAATCTTCTGAGAGCAGGTGGGACTTGTACAGACTTCTAAACAGTAGATTATGACAAAGGTGATGGGATGTCATACCCATCATTAGGTTACTTTATATAGCAAAGGTGATACTTTATATTTAGCAGGTGATGCTCCTACCAGTATGTAATATTATATAAGACTCTGACTTACAAAACTTAAGAAGGAAATTCTCCTGGTGGCCTTAAGATAAGCTGTCATGTTGTGAGAGGGCCTAGGAGGAAGCTCCCATAGCAAGGAAATGTATGAGGTCTCTAGTAGCTGAAAGCAGGCCCCAGCTAACAGTGAGCGATAAAATGGGGCCCTCAGTTCTACAGCTGCAAGGAGGTAAATTCTGCAAAGACCAAAGAGAGCTGAGAAGTAGAACTTTTTTCATTTAAGGATCTGATGAGAATGCAGCTTAGCTAACACCCAATTGCAGACTATGAGACCCTGAGCACAAGAAACTCCAGCTAAGCTGGGCCTGTACTTTTATCCCACCGTGTGTTGTAAACGCACCTGATAGCAACAACTTAAGCATACCCTGAGAATGACCCTGTATAGGAGATGCACGTGAATGTGTATTTGGAGCTAAGGAATCTGGGAGTGGCCAACCTGGAGATTCATTGCTTGTCTATGAGGAACATCTGAGCCTCCAGCTTGTGAAACACAGGAGATACAGGGCATCAAGGTCCTGAGTTTGGGTTGAATGAAGGTTGCCAGGTGGGGGTTGTTAGGGAAAGGATGATAAGTGAAAATGTTATATAAACTCTATGTCTTTTGCAAGCAGTTGCAGTTTCCCTGTCCAGCCCACTGCCACTGGATTCTCTCCCTTATATATAAATTCCCCCCAATAAGATATCTTGTTTGCCAGCTCTGGATCTCTTCTTCAGCCTCTTGAACCTGGTGTGTCCCCAGTGGAGTTGATAGGGGTTTGATACAACACACAGAAGTTATAATAGCTGGTTCTATTTTTCTCACTTCCTTGCTTTGATAGTATTTCATTAACATTTCCAACCTGGTTTCTGTTGCAAGAAGTGTGACATAAAACGGACTTCTTTGTAGGCGTTCTACTCTTGTTCTGTGTACTTTGTTAGAATTTTTTGTCTTAACCAAATTAACCTATACACAGTCTACACGTTCTTCTTAAGAAAGCCCAGATAAGAGACGTCTCAGGAATGGCAACAAGAGGAGCCTGTGAACTCTGTTGCCAGTGAAATAATAACTGGTGAAAATTGCTGGGGGGGAGAAAAGGTTTAAAGTCTCTATTATCCTAAAGGCATGTAGGAAATAGAAAACACTTAACAAAATCTCCCCCGAACAGTGAGATTCAGTGGCATTTTGAGGCATTACCTGCCCTTCGGCATGATGAAAGCTGTATTTTAGGCAGGTACAGCCAAGAACACAGGGACCTCTTTCCCTCTAGCCTTCAGTCAAGAGCTATAGTATTTCCCCTGGCAGGGTAAGCCACCAGTACTTCTCATCCTGTATCTGGTTTGCAGAAGCTCTATTCCAGGCAAGAGTGGCTGGGAGGCCTGGGGTTCCCTTCTTTCACTCAGCCCTCATTCAATCGGTGGAGACTTCTCCAGGTGCATCAGACCAAGCATACTGGTTCCTGATTGCCCTTGTCTCAGCTTGCTTGTAAGTAAGGTAGAGTTTCCATGCTTAAAGAGGCAAGCCAAGACCAGAGGCTCATGCCCCACACAGTGCCCCACCTGTGGAGAAAGGGTATTGCTTTGGAAACAGGTCACTGTCCTTGCCTCCAACTGTGGAATAGTGGTGAGGAGGACTTGCTCTTTTGCACTTAAAGGGAGACTAGTAGCTCCAGGAAAGCAACAGGCTAAACCACAGAACACATAGAAGTTTCCCAGAAAGAGATAGCAGCAAAGACTATCCCTTCAGCTGTAAGAACAAACCTCAAAGTCTAGTTTCAGAGTGTACCTCTTCGAAGAGGCTAGAATTAAATTGGATCAGACTGTGGAGCAATTTATGACCCAGGACACTGCTGAAAGCAATAAAACAATTAGCTACAACTAGTGGTGACTAGCAGCTGAGTGTGGCACCGAAGGACACAGACTGTTTACCAGTTACCAGCAGAAAAGACAGTCAAAAAATGGTGTTTTTAAGAGGCTGGGTGGTTGAAAGTGTATGGGAGTATGGGAAGATGCTGGTCAAATGATTTATAATCACAAGTAATGGGAGGAATAAGTTCAAGAGATCTGTTGTACAGTGTGGTGACTGTAATTAATGATATATTGTGTTCTCGAAAAGGCAAATGGAGTGGATATTGTTTTCACCAAAATATAACTATATGAGGTGACACATTTTTTAATTAACTAGATTTGAGCCTTCCACAATGTAAATATACTTCAAAACATGTACATTATAAATACAATCTTATCTATCAATTTAAAAAGAGATATCTCTGATAAAGTCATTGTCATCCCAAGTGACTGTGCAATGCATAAGGTTACATCCTCTAAGGCAGCACACTTGGAAGGAAACAGACTTCACTGAATATAATCCAGCAAAGCAACTGAAAATCTAAACAAATATCAACCACAATGAACTCTAGAGGAGCATAAGTATTAGTATCAAGATTTGGGGCTGGGTACAGTGGCTCACACCTATAATCCCAGCACCTTGGGAAACCAAGGTGGGTGGATTACTTTAGCTCAAGAGTTTAACACCAGCCTGGGCAATATGGTGAAACCCTGTCTCTGCAAAAAACAAAACAAAACAAACAAACAAACAAAAAGCCAGGCATGGTGGTTCATGCCTGTAGTCCCAGCTACTCCAGTCCCAGCTACTCCAAGTGAGAGGATCACTTGGGTCTGGGAGGCAGAGTTTGCAGTGAGTTGAGATTACATCACTGCACTCCAGCCTGGGCAACGAGTGAGACACCACCTGGAAAAAAAAAAAAAAAAAAAAGTTGGACCTCACATAGATAGCTGGAATGCAAAACGGTATAGCCATTTTGGAAAAAAAGTCTGGCAGTTCCTGTAAAGGTTAAACATAGAGTTATCATATAACCTAGCAACTCTACTTCCAGGTATACATCCCCACAAAATAAAAACAAATATCTACACAAAAACTTGTACACAAACGTTCATATTATTAATAACCAAAAAATGGAAGCAACCCAAGTGTTCACCAACTGGTGAATGGATAGATAAAATGTGGTATATTTATATAATGGAATATTTGACAATATAAATGAAGTATGGATACATGTTACAACATGAATGACCTTTTCAAATATTATGCTAAGTAAAAGAAACTAGTCACAAAAGACCACATATTTCCCAAAGGGATAGAAGTAAATAAGTGATTCCATAGAACTGGGGCCACTGGGAGAAAATGGAGAATGATTGCTAATAGTTATGGGTTATTTTTGGGGGGGGTCATAAAAATATTTTAAAACTGTCGTGATGCTTGTACAATTCTGAATGTATACATTGAATTGTATACTTTAAATGGGCGAATTAAGTATACAATTGAATTAAAGTATATAATTGAATTGTACACTTTAAATGGGCAAATTGTATGGTAGGCAAATTATATCTCAATAAAACTATTCCTTTAAAAAAGAACTGCAATGCACCCAGTTATTTTCCTAACTGAACCAATATTATATTTACCCTATTAGAATTTCCTTTAAAATTTTATGTTTGCCTGATTTTTAGAACATTTCTTTAGTTGTGTATTAGAGAGAATTTTAAATTTCTTGGCCCCTTCCCAGATTTCTTTTAATAACAAAGTATATATTGCTATAAATGAATACACAGCCAGGAACTGAAAGGTTTGATATTGCTCAGTAATATGTGGTTTGCCTCAAAAGATTCTGAGGCTTAGTAAATAGAACCCACATTGTCCCTTCTGTTCCTAAATCAACAGTTTGCTTAATTCATCATCAGTGCTTCTATTCAGGCATACAACATGCTTCTATGTTGTATCTTCAGTTTGGAAGAGACAACCTTTAAAATGAGGCTTATTCACCCCTCAAAAGCACCGGGCCTGCTATTTTGAATCACTGCTTCACATCTGTGCTCTTTAAGGAGGCAGAGCTTAGTCGTTTAAGAAAAGAGATTGAAATACATCTTTTGGTATTGAAACATCACTTTATTAAAGCAAATGCATATAAGTAATATTAACTAATGAAACATAATTCCATCAGAGAAAGTTTTCTTTAAGAAATAGAGTTATGATGCATTTCTTAGTATTAAGCAATTACAAAGACAGACTTTTTAAATGCACATTATCAATCAAATCTCAGCTTGTAGTTGAAGACACTCTCTGAAGGTTCATTTTCTACAGTACTCAGCATTGGAGGGTCCAAAAGTCTATTAACTTCTTTATCACAGCCACAGAATATTTTTCAGAGTGTCCATATTAATCGGGAAATTAGTTTACCTTTGCAATCTACTTGAGTTTAGAACTTCTAGATCCTTCCCTGATGTAGTAGAAAGGAGAAACCTCCTTATCTAACCTTGCATTTCACACTTGGCCAAGGTCACCCAGAGAGTGTGCTTTCACACAGAGTAGTGCTGTCCTTTTTTTTTTTTTCCTTTACTCTTTTTAACTCCTCCCTCCCAGCAGATATTCTCAACTCCTTAGGCAGAACTAGATGTAACTTAATATATATTTGTTTACATTTTAGAAATAAGGTAGCACCCACCTAAAAACCATAGAAACTATTCTAAAGCACCAATAATAGCTAAGTAATCATAATACTGTGACAACAATTCAAGGAAGACTTTTAAGTAGAAATAGTGCTTATTGAGTATGACAAAATGCTGACCTTTATTTGGGGTCAGTAAGATGCCTTTGTTTAGCCAACCACATCCAATTCAGGAAACAGATCCTCTCCTAACTGGTGGTAGCAGCAACAAATTGATGGCAAGGATGAATCATTAAGTCCTGCTGATTAGTAGGGTATTATTCCTTCTATCAAATTTGAAGTATAATTGATTTAACCCCTTAACTTTAAGATATGTCACATTAATTTATTTTTCATGTTTCAATAGTAACCTTTTCATGTGTTTAACACAGTCATTCAAAAACTATAGATCAAGCAATCGATATATTTACAAGTTCCAAGGAGGTGTGTTATTATGCTGGACTTTATGGAGAATACAAGGTGCTTTGGTTTGAATTTTTATCCCCTCCAAAACTCATTTTGAAATTTAATTGATGTGGGACCTTTTAAGAGGTGATTAGGTTATGATGGCTCTGCCCTCATGAATGAATTTATGCTGTTATCCCTGGAGTAACTTATTATTATGGGACTGAGTTTGTTGAAATATCCGGCAAGTTAGCCATGTTTCATCTCTCTGTCCCATGCACTCACTTCTGTCTTCCACCCTTCCACCATAGGATGACCCTCACCAGATGCTGGCACCATACTCTTGGACTTCTCAGCCTCCAGAACTCTGAGCCGAACAAATCTGTTTTCTTCGTAGGTTACTCAGCCTTGGGTATTGTTATAGCATCAGAAAATGGCCAGAACACATGGATAGAGAAAAATCTCTTTTGTCACCAAGAGACTTAAATATTAATTAGCTAACTGGCAACTAAATAAGAATATTTTTAAAGCCAAAAAAAAAAAGATGTAATAAGTATGCCAAATGAATTGATTGAATCTTTTTAAAGCAATGATCATCATATTGGTCTTGAGATTATCACACATTGGTTTTATTACTCATAGTGCTCACATTGGCTGCCCAATACCTTCATTATAATTAGCAGCAGAAATAAGAATATTACCATTTCCTCCAAAAATGGAAACTACAAAACGGTTCAATTTCTACTGGCAAAAGTCATTTTTATTTTGACACGGCATTATAAAATATTGGCCTTTAGATTATTTATAGAAATATTTCTTAAGGCATTTTTATAACCAATTATTTTTGCATTAGACTGTCATTACTGAATATTCTAGCAATTATGATATAGACAGATATTTTAAGGTTTAATCTGCTAAACCAAGTAATCTACAAACTGCAAAGTTGCCTATACTTCCCACACCAGGGAAACAAGACAGTGACAAATTGAACTGAATAGTTTTAAGAATATTAGGAAAAGCACTTACTGCAAATCCATAGCTCAGTTATTTTTTAATTGCCCTTTTTAAAAAATGGATAGAGAGGCCTCTTGTACCAGATTATTTATTGATGATAGATGTGTGACTCTATATATATGATACACTGTGATCCTTGGCTATATAAACTGTTCATATCAAGGAAGCTGTTCATATACAGAAAAGAGAAGCACTGACCTGAAGTTCCATTTCATCTCTAGTAGTTGTCATATCATAATTTCTTTAATCTCCTTTTAAATTCAATTAAACAAAGAGCAAATATGTTACTGCTGTGCAAGGGTGACACATTCATTAATCATAATGCAATTTATAATTATTACAATAAAATAATAGCTGCCATATGAGTAACTAATCTGATGATAATCTACTAAAAGAGTTCAACACTACATTATATATCTAAGCTATTAAAAGGATTTAGGGTGATTGGAGAGTTTTCTGTTCTGTCATAGAAAGTGTCACAGGCTGTTATGAAATGGTCAATAGAAAATACATACGGCAGCAGGTTTCACTGGGAAGATACCTGTAAGTACACATAGAACAAAATCCTGCCTTTTATTTTTATAGCATCATAATTTTAGTTACAAAAGCTGTTAAGAGTATAGTACTTGAAGGCTTAACATTGTTAAAGCAATACATTTTATGATATGTGCACAAAAATAAAAGTAACTACAAATGCCTGGTTTCTAACTCATGCTGATAGTTAGGAATTTTCTCTTTCTCACGAATTCATGTTTCTTATAGATAAGCTTCCCTGGGGAAAAGAGCCCTGGAGACAGAAGGGTGGTAACTATTACTGAGCGTTTACAAAGTGCTAGACTCTATTAACATTTCTCATTCCCTTGGTGCCTGTCTCTGACAGCTCCCAAAGCTCAGCACTAATGCAAAAGCTTCAGCAGGTGGATGATGGAAGGTTATATGGCGTAGTTGCTTTCTGGAAATAGCACAAGTTTGAAATCAGACATATTTGGGTTCAAATCATGACTCTGCCAGCTAGTAGATATGTGGCCTTAGGCAGATGGCAATTACTTGAGCTTCAAGTTTTTTATGTCTAAAATGAATAGAGGCTGGGCACAGTGGCTCATGTCTGTAACCGCAGCACTTTAGGAGGCCAAGGTGGGTGGATCACTTCAAGGCCAGGAATTCGAGACTAGTCTAGGCAACATGGCAAAACCCCATCTCTACCAAAACAAAAAAAAAAAATTAGCTGGGCATGGGCATGGTGGTGCATGCCTGTAATCCCAGCCACTTGGGGGCTGAGGTGGGAGGATCACTTGAGCCCAGGAGGCAGAAGTTGCAGTGAGCTGGGATCATGCCACTGCACTCCAGACTGGGCGACAGGCAACACTCCATCTTCAAAAAAAAATTAAAAATTAAAAATAGACTATTATCTACCATCAAGATAAAATGTTATAATGCATACAAATACCTGCCAAATCATAGATGTTCAATTAATTAGAGTTAATACTATTTTAAAGATTTAAGGCTACAATGTGGCAGGCACTGTACTAGGAAATAGAGATAAGCCTGACAGAGGAACTTAGGTTGATCAACTGTTTCAGTTTGCCCAAGACTTTCCCAGTTTTAGCACAGAAAGTCTTCTGGCATCCCAGAAACTCCTCAGTCCCAGGAAAAGCAGGACAGTTGATCACACTACCAGAGGATTTAACTTAACAGACTGTATCTAGATTCCAGCAAGAATATTCCCAGAGCATGAAACTGTAGTTTCAGAAAGTGGTCAAAAGGGAAATCAAAATTGTCTTCCCTAACCCTGAGTTGAAGTGAACATGAGAATCCTGGAGGATTCCAAAGGGGCTGGTGGGAAAATCAAGAACTGAATTACAGACAGAGGGTGTGAGGAAAATTGGGAGAGTAAACATCTGGCAGAGCCAAAAGAGATTCCTTGAAGCTCTAAACTGTCCATGAGGAAACATTCTATAGGGTGGATGTGACCTGCCTGTGGACATTGAATGGAGAAAGAACGTATGAAGTAAGCCAAATTGTGTAGGTAACCATACCACTTGGAGAGGACCCATAGCAAAAACATCTTTGCTAATGTTTTCAATAGACAAAGCCTGACTGGACCACAGTCTCAAAGCATCACATAATCCATGATCTCGGATAAGTGCCTCCATAGTGCCTCTATTTTGTTATCACGGAAACTAAAACTCCAGTTCTTACCCTCAGCTTCATCTTCCTTAGCCATTGCTCCAAATGTCAGCCTTGCTGTTTTTTTTTTCCTACTTTGCCTGAACTCTTATCCCAGTACTGCCCCAAGCTTGCTTTCTCCCTAAACTACTTTCCCAAGCAAACATCCCTACGGCCTCTGAAGGCCCCATCTCTATTAGAGACTCCCATCAGAGTCTGTCTACTTCATCTGTATTCCTCTTTGTTCTTGCCTTCTTCATTCAACTGCTGCTGTTTCAGCTCAGGCCTGCATGATTCTCTGACTTGCCGTATCAGCCTCTAACTGGTCTTTCTTCCTCTATATTCCACCCCTTTCTAATGTAGTTGCCAAAGCTGTCAAAGAGACTTCTAAAATGAAAATCTGATCATGTCTCTTCCCCACTTTAAAATCATTCAAGCACCCCCAATGAATGAACAGGTCTATTCAGGACAAAGCCCTGAATTCCTAGTTTGGCTTACAAGCTAAACACTTATGGTCTCTTCACCCATGCCAGTTCCATGTTTCCCAAAGTGTGCACCATGAAGCACCATTTCTGCATATATGAAAGCATTCTATTAAAACAAGAAGTTCTTTGGTATCATAAATTTGGTATTCAAAAAAGTTTTTAATACTACAGGATTTCTTATAATGTTAATATAATATCTTTATGAATTTTCAGAACATAAGTATAATTTGCTTTGTTTCCCAAAATCAACTGAGAAGGAAACACTTTTTGCAATGCTCCCAGAAGAACTAATGTTCCTCAAAAGATATTTTGGGGAACGTTGCTGTAACCTCACTCCCTACCATCCCCCTACTAGTAGTAGCCTTTACCCAACACATATACTAGTTCTGAAACCCATCGCACTTTTGATGCCCTCACATCTTTGCGTGGGTTGTTGCCTCTTCCTGAAATGTTCTGCATTCACTCTTCCTCCTAGCTAGTTTATAATGCACCTTCAAGATTTAGTTCAAATATACTTTCGTAGGCCTCCTTCATCTGAATTAGATGCTCCTCCCCAAGTTCACAGAGCACCTAGTCTGCTTAGCACTCTGTATTTCCCTGAGGACAAAGAACTTATTTACCTTGATTTTGACAGTGATTAGTCAAATATCTGGCATATAACAGATGTTTGTTAATTGTTGAATAAATGGGATGTTGAAGATGATAGTAGAAATATTTCAACCAAAATTTAATGGGGGAATTGGAATAGCAGTATAGCAACTGCCTGTCTGCAAAATTAATAAGAAGAAACAAAGCTGTCTTTCTGGAGTGCCCTAAGTGCAGAAAAATGAACTGCATGACCTCTGGAGTCTTCTACTTGCCTTCAGAGTCTGTGAAGTTCTGGGAGAATAATACATGCCTCTATGAGTTTGATCTAGCCCCTTTCAAATGGATTATTCTTTATTTAAATAATGTATGACTTACCCTTCCAGCTGAATATCAATAGGAGCAACAAACCTGATCTCAAGTTTCCTAATATCTGCACGTTGGAATTGCATTCAAATTCAATGAGATTACCAAACTTTGATTAAAAATTATTGAAGATTTCTTTCCATTCTTTTCAATGTCATTTGCATAGCCTATCTTTTTCATGTTTATTTTGACTTTCTAAATCTTCTTAAAGAGATTCTAAATTATCTTTTCTTGGCATGTTCAGTAAAAACATTTGAATCTACAGGTAAAATCTGTTGTATTTATAACCATCTTTTCCCCGTGTCAGATACTTTTTTCCTTGTTCTTTTATGGCTTCTTTTTTTACTAATCCACTCTGCCAGGGAGTTTGACAGCTGAAATATGTGATTAGTGCCATTTTATACCTCAATGTATAGACTTAAATTTAGTCACAGTGGTTCTACTTGAAGTTTTGATTTGTCAAAATATTTTAGTCTTAAGTGAAAGCTGCCCACACACGCCTTTTACAAAAACAATTCTTACACAAAAAAGATTTATAGTATCCCTGCTTCTTGGTAATTCTGAACAGGTCACCTAGAGCAGCTGAAAATGGCAGGTTTCATTTCATTCTCTCTATTTTGGGTTTGGATAGACACAGTGAAATTTTTTATGCATGCCAGTACTTAAGACTCAAGCAGCTAACTTTCTCACCAACTGGGAAGAGTTGTCTGCTAACTTTGCTTCTTCTATTCACTCTTCAACACACTCCAGTGTGGCTTCCACTCCTCCACCTTATGAGAACCTTATTTTAAATGCTTTTAACCTTTGTGACATTCCTCAGCAGTGATGGATTGAGAGGTAGGAAAACACAAAGTACTTTAAGTACAGATAAGAAAAAGATTTTTAGGAAAGTGGGATTTAGTCTCCAATTATTTTAACTATCTAAATTTTAACCCCCTACCTGTGCTTTTCCATTTTACTGGCCCAGAGCACATGAAGGCAGATTGTCATTCTTTTTAAAGAAAAATGTTATCAGAGTACCAGGAAAATCAGAAATTCCTACGTCTAGTTTGTGACATAGACAATGCATTAAAAAGCATGTTGTCCTTTAAGTGCCTCATTTTTACTCTAAATCCAGATTTATACCTATGAACTTATTACTTGAAGAATTAACGTATTTTGTGTAGTCCCAGCTACTTGGGAGGCTGAGGCAGGAGAATGGCAGGAACCCGGGAGGCGGAGCTTGCAGTGAGCAGAGATAGCGCCACTGCAGTCCTGCAGTCCAGGCCTGCGTGAAAGAGCGAGACTCCGTCTCAAAAAAAAAAAAAAAAAAAAAAAGAATTAAAGTATTTTGAAGGTTTTTAATGTAAATGTTAAGAAAACAGCCTCTTACAGCTAAGCTTAGGATGTCATAAATTCCCTGAATGAAAAGCTATGTTCAATATTATTTAATCCATTGTGCCTACCACACAGGCATTTCAGTATTTTAAAAAGCACTATATATTGAATATTAAGTAGAGAATGGAGGCAAATGACTAATTGTGAAAGACATATTAATTTCTTACTCTCAAATCCACTTGTTGGCATTTCCAATCATTGTTGTGGGGGATATCTTATTTAAGAGAATAGGATCACCTTTGTTGGAGCATCTACCAGAAAAGTAGAAAAGTTTCTTCGATTAAGCAACAAAAGGTGTTGATGTTCTACAGAGATCAAACTAACTTCCCATGGTCAAGTCTTAATTATGTCAGAAAGAGACAGCATAGAAACTTTCTCCACCAGGCTGAGATGCCAGATTCATACCTTTTAATCTATTTCAGACAGCTACAGATTTCTGGAGAAAAATAATACAATGGGATATGCTTGTGTTCACACAACTCATCAAGGCCACCCTCAAGATTGCCTGACTTATTTTGTAACACCCTAAAAGGATGATTTCAGCTCTCCTATATTCTCCTCACAGGTCTCTGACCTTTCTCCATCCTCTGCCATTTCAGAAAATGATCCTCTATCTCTGTCTGATTTTGCCCATAAATTAGAAGCATGAGAGAAACATCTACAACTCTCATGACTAACTATGCATACCTACTCACACAGGCACTCAGATTCACCCATTTTCCTACTCTGAAAATGGAGGAAGTATCACTCCTCCTGTCTTTCTTGCTTTTCAACTTCTCATCAACTTCATGGCTGGAGATTATCTTCCCCTGCCTCCTACGCTGCATCTCTCCTCTACTAGATTCTATCTCTTAGCACTTAAGTATGCCTTACTCATTCTCTTAGAAAAAAGAAATAAAGTCCTTAGACCCCACATTCTCCTAAGCTACTCTTCTATGGCTTTTGTCCCCTTAACTCTTATAAAGAATTCTCTACCTTCACTGTCTCTACCTTCAACTGACCCTTCAACCCATCCAGTGTGCTTCTGCTACACCACGCATGAAAACAATGTTCATTAAAGTCAATAACCTTTGTGACTCAAAGTTTTGCTTTTCATTTTATAAGACTTTTTAACAGTATTTGACAATATTGAACCCTCAGTCCTTTTTAAAACACAGTTTTCCTTGGGCACTAGGACCCCAGATTTTTCTTGTTTTCCTCCCGCTTCACTATGACCAGCCTGCCTCAGTCTCCCTCATCTTCCTTTACTCAGCCTTTAAATGTAGGTGGGGATGGGGAATGAAATCCCTGGTTCTCCACAGTGCTTTTCTTCTCACTTGAGACTGTTGCTAACTCATCTTATTCCCTCCTACAGCTTCAATTACCTTCTATATGATAGTAACACCCAAAATTATGTTTCCTACTCAGAACTCCCTTAGGAACCTCAGATTGTTTATCTCACTGTTGAACTGAAGTCTGCACTTGGATAGCTCCTAGGTACCTGAAACTCCATACGCCAAAACTAAACTTATGATTTTTATTCCCAAACCTACTCCTTATCAAATGTTTTCTGTGTAACCTGAGCCCTATATTCTTTATCTTATAGGAAGAAGGTATGACAATTATGGACAAGAAATACTTTTACTGGACTAGCAACTTTTACCCACTGACAAAATGTATATATCTGTTGGCGGATCAGGGAGGCTTATGAAGTACGGCCTACTCTCTTCCACATATTGTCAAATACACACACACACACACACACACACACACACACACACACACACACACACATAAACAAAGGGCTCCCAGATTCCAAATAAGTTTGTGTTTCTTCAGGCTGAAGTAAGGACTGAGGAATGGTGAACTTAGTTTATCTTACCCAAGCACTGTGTACTCACCTCTGTACTTTTAGGGATAACCAACAAGGCCACACCCCCTTCATCTGCATAGAGAACATATCTTCTCTCCTGTCTAAGGCACTAACCCCTTTAATCTCTACTCAACATAAAGTCCCAGCATTAGCTCATATCACATCCTCTAGCATAATTGAGCCATTCACTGTTCTACCCCTTCCCACTGCTAGATGGAAAAGACAGAAATTTATTTCACAAAGTAGGAGGATATGAAGGAATGTTTCATCAACTTGTTTATACCTGGGAAATATACAAAATGTTTAGCCATATCCTACTGTCAAGGTTAGAATATTATTTACTTACCTTCTAATCAAATTTATGGTTTTTTAAAAAGTGTTAATGTTACTTTTAAAATTGCTCTCTATTTCCCTAAGTATGAGGAGCATGAGACTTAAGGCATCTGAAGATGAGTTCATTTTTGTGAAACAATTTTCTTAGTAAGTGGAATCACCATCCATATAGTTGCTCATTGCTCATGCCAGAAATGTGGAAGTTATCCATATTTCTTTCTACCTCATTCATCGTGTTGAACCAATCAACCAAGTCCTGCTAAACATGTTATATATTTTAGAATTCATACACTTGCCACCATTTTTTTTTTACAAATACCACCCAAATCCAAGTCATTATCATCTATCACCTAGAATGCTATAATAATCTCCCAGAAGTCTTCATGCCCAATCCTGTGTTTTTGCAAATCATTGTCATACTGCAGCCAGGGTAATAAGTTAAATTATTAACCTCAACCTCTTGGTAATCACCCAATACAGCAAGAAACAAAATTCCAAAATTTACCTTTAATGAAATTCTTAAAAATCCATTAAAACAATGAAGAAGTCACCAAGTGCAGTGAAGATAAAACAAGAATGCAAGAATACACCAAGGAAAAAAAATGTATTTCAGACAGAGTTTCATACAGAGTTTACCAGGTTTTGTCTAATATAACCCCTGAAATTCAAAATCAAATGTGCTTAAAAGCTTGATGTTGGGTTTGCTCCTGCAGATCCACTCTACACCTATTCTAACCTGTTCTGTCCTGCAGTCAGCTGACCTCTGTGGACTGCATTAACCAGGTGCCTCTGCCTTTAGCTTCCCATTAGATTTAGTTAATAAAAATCATCTCAGAAGATGATAGAGTAGGAAGATAGTATGGTTGAAATATTTATCCACCAGTTCTTTCCCTATTGAGCCACAAGTTTGGCAGTGGCCATGTTTCTTTACAAAAGGACACAGATCCAGTTAGGTGGCCAGCAGGATCTTTCCCCATACCAACTCCATCTCCTATGCCCTTGTCCTTCAGAGATTCTGGCTCCCTGTTGTTAGTCTTACGGTACTTCATCATCTCCTAGTGGTCTCCCTACATAAGACTATACTCTTATAAGCAAACTCTATAATAAATTATCCTCAGTTACTCCATTTAGATGGGCTGCCTGCTTTCTGTTGATATCCTGCCTGGGAACATTGTTTAGAACAATAGGAAGAGAGTACATGGATGGAGGTGTGGACTTTCTCGAGAATAAATCTGGCATCACAGAATGAGAACATAGACACACCATCTTTACAGACAGTCCACAGATGAGTCTAGGGTGAGACTGAATTATAGCCATCTTTGGTTGCTGAAAAGACAATTGTTGATGTGAGGATGGGAGGGCAAATAAAGGCTGAACAACTCACATACAAATAAATCTCTGCCAGTTATAATATTGCCAGGCACTGCCTCACATGGATTTTGTGCAAATGACTGGCTCAAATGTAATTAGTCACCTCAATCAAAATGTGTTATTATAGAAAAAGGATACTGCACAGAATCATTTAAAAATACTTTAAGAAGAAAGGAACAGGGAAAACAAATGGTAGACGAAAAACACAATAACTGGAAAAAATATTGCCACCAAGTGATGAAAATCATGGCCAGGCACATTGCCATGAATTCAAAATAACTAAGTGAATTAATCAAGGACTTCAAAGAAGAACTACAAGAACTCAGGAAAAGGAGTGAGAGAATAGAGGCATCCAGCAAATTATCCTTCACAAGTGTGGGAGAAATAAAAAACTTTCCAAACAAAAACTGAAAGAACTCATTGCCACCAGACATGCTGTGAAACAAACATGAAAAGGACTTTGTCACAAATAGGTGTTAACCTAATACCAAACAAATCAAGGAATTAAAAGAAAGGAAACTACAGACCAATAATCCTCATGAACGTAGATACAAAATCCTCAATGAATTATTACCAAATCAAATCTAATGATGTATAAAAGTTATACACCACAACCAAGTGGAACTTGGATCCATGTGGTATGCAACGCTGGTTCAACATTTGAAAATTTATCATTGTAAATCCACCATTTCAATAGTTTCTTAGATAGCTCAACACAGTCTTACCACATAATCTAGCAATTGTGCTTCTAGGTACTTATACAGCTAATTTAAATATATATGTCCACAAGTAAACTTGCATGTCAATATTTATAGCAGCCAGTTCTCTCTACTGAGGACTGGCAGCAACCAAGATATATTTCAATAGGTAAATGGAAAAAACTGTGCTATATTCATAAAGTGGCTATTCAGTGACTAAAAAGAAATGAGGTATCTGTGTTAGCTTGCTAGGACTGCTATAACAAAATGCCACAAACTGGGTTGCTTAGAAAATAAATTTATTTTCTCATAGTTCTTGGATGGAAGTCCAAGGTCAATGTGTCAGTAGATTTATCTTTCAACAAAAGCCATTCCTTGGTTTGCAAATGGCCACCTTCTCACTGTGTCATCACATGGTGCTTCTTTGTGTATGCATCCCTAGTGTCCCTCTGCTTGTCCAAATTTTATCTTCTTATAAAGAAACCAGTCATATTGGATTAGAGCCCAACTTAATGGCCTCATTTTAATTTAATTACCCCCTTTAAAGGACCTATATCCAAATAATCACATTCTGAGTTACCGTTGGTTAGGACTTACTATAGCTGTTAATATAGCCCCATTAATATAGCTTAATATAGATACAGATGGCTATATATAAAAAATATTTATACACATGTGTATACACATAAGTTAGCATGCACACAGATATTCCCTTGCTCTGTCAGCTGAGAAGGCTGAGAAACAATGACACCCCATTAGTAATGATTACACATAGCACTCAGATGTTGGCTTCTACCACTAGTTTCCAAAAAAAGCAATCAGGGCCCCTTGAAGAAATCACTGATTCTAGGATTTTGTCAAGAAATATACCAGCTGAACATGGAGCATCTTCTAATCTTGTAGAGTCAGAAAGTAAGAAGTGCGTAGAAAAGGAAAAATCACAATGATAGGAATAGGTCAAAGAGAAAGGAGTCAAATGAAGACAGCCCTGGATGGTCAATGCTGGAGTGATTTGAGCAACAAAATAAAGTTGTATTGGATTAAAAACCATTGTATAAACAGATATCCATGAGCCCATACTGATGTAAATAAATGACTAATACATTTTGGAGAAGACGTACATCTCCAGTGAAGACCCTCTACACTCAAAAGGGATGGAACTTAACTCCCCGCTCAAGTGTGGGCTGCACATCCTGGTTTTCTTCCAAAGAAGATAGCACAGAATAGAGAAAATAAGAAATTTTCTAAGGGAGATGTGATGAAAATGACACTTCACCTTTGTGGTCTTCCTCCCCATAACACATAATCTCATCTAGTCATGAAGACAATTTCATATAAATACAAAATCATATTAAAATTAAAACAGAATTTCAACAGAATGATTATAAGTTAAATAATTTTCAAAAGTGGTCTCCTTCTCAACAAAAAGAACCAATCCTGGAAGACTTCAAAGGGATTGATATTATGTCTTTAATTTTGAAAGTCTTAATATACTACAGGTATGAAACCAGACTAAAATAAAACAAAAAAGAGCAAAACAGACTGATTACTCATTTATGAATATGCACATAACTATTCTAAATACAATAAGAAACTGATGGATATTTTTTAACATGATTATGCTTTATGGAAACACGCCTAGAAGTATCTTCTTAAGATTAGAAACACAACAAATATATCAGCTATCACTAATAGTCATATTTATAATTCTTTCAGAAGAATCAGCTGAAAGAAAGTTGAGTGAAAAGTAGAGGAAGTAAAAATTTCTACAAAAAAAAGAAAACTCACTATTTGCAGATTAAATCTTAGAGAACCCAAGAGAAACAACTGAAAATAATAACAAACACTAAAAGACTTCAGTAAAATTGCTGGTTACAAAATCAATATACAAAAATAATAGCCTCAATATATACAAATAAAAACCTGTTAGAGGATATAATGGAAGAAAATATGCCATTTATAGACATAATTTTGAAAAAATAACATAACTAGGAATAAGCCTGGGAAATGTATATATTTATATAGAAAACATTAAAGTGTTACTGAAAAAGCCAAAGACTAGAATAAATGGAAAAGCAATCTCTGTTCTTGAATGTCAGTGCTCCACAAATTAATTTATAAGTTTAAAGTGACCCCAAGAAACTAAAAACAAGCAGTACAGTGGAGAAAGTGTAATCTTTTCGATGAACAAGCCTGGGAAAGCAATAAATCTTACCTCTTACTTCACACCATATGCAAAAATAACCTCTAGATGGATTGCAAATGTAAATGTGAAAGAGAAAACTGTAAAGTTATCAAATTAAAAACATAGATAAGCACACCATGACATTTGAGTAGGTACGCAAAAATTTCTGAAATGGTATGCAATTATTGCTAACCAAAAAGTAAAACACTGTTTTTTTTTTTATTATGATTATTATACTTGAAGTTTTAGGGTACATGTGTACAATGCGCAGGTTAGTTACATATGTATACATGTGCCATGCTGGTGTGCTGCACCCATTAACTCGTCATTTAGCATTAGGTATATCTCCTAATGCTATCCCTCCCCCCTCCCCCCACCCCACAACAGTCCCCAGAGTGTGATGTTCCCCTTCCTGTGTCCATGTGTTCTCGTTGTTCAATTCCCACCTATGAGTGAGAACATGCGGTGTTTGGTTTTTTGATTGTTAAATTTAATAATTCAACCTTAAGATTGATCCGTCAGAATACACCAATGAAATTCAGAAAAAGGCAAATGATAGAAAGGAAAAAATGTGCAATATACAAACAAAAACACATATTCAACTATAATCAATAAAGGGTTCAAATCCAGAATAGATAAAACACTTCTATAAACCAGTAAGAAAAAAAGATAACCCAACAGATAATAGGCAAAAGATTTCAGCAACCAGTTCACAATAGATGTCAATAAACATGAAAGCTATGCAGCTCCAATTAGTCATCATAGAAATGTAAATTTAAATTACCTTGCAAATCACCATGCCTCCTCCACAATAGCTAAAATACTGTACCAAAAAAAAAAAAAAAATACACATGTAGGTGAGGGTGTGGAGCAAATGAAACTCATGTACTACTAGTGAGAGTGTATGTTGATTAAAAACAACTTTGAAAAACTGTTTGGCAGCATCTACTAAGGCTTACCACATATGCACACTCTCTAACTCAGCAATTCTCCTCCCAGATAAATGGCCAACATAAATAAACACATATATTCACCAAAAGCCATGTACACAGATGTTCATAGCAGCCCTATTCAGAAGAGCCAAAAACCAGCCAACTACCCAAATGTCCATCAATAGAATAGATAAATAAACGATGTTATATTCATACAAGTTACTATGATTCAATAACGAGATGAACAATCTGCAGCTACATAGAAAAACAGATGAAATTTAAAAACATATTTTTGAGCCAAAAAAGCCAGACACAAAAGAGTATATGGTGTTTGATACTGTTTATATAATCAAAGCAGGCACAACTAATTTATGATGTTAGAAACAGAACAATGGTGAAGAGGTAGAGATGAAAAGGGGCTTCTAGGGAACTGGTTCTATTCTGTTCTTTGATCTGGGTGGTAATTACATGGGTGTGTTCACTATACAAAAATATCAAGCTGTGTATTTATGATATGTGCACTTTTCTGCATAGTTATTTCAAAAACAAACTTTACTAAAGCAAATTTTTAGAACAAAATAAGATAAACTTCATACAGAAAAATTAATAGCATGAATTAAGTGGGAGCTTATGAAAGTTGAGTAATAATGAGAAGGCACCAGCCTTTTAACAAATCATATTTTAAAATTATGATAGTTAAAATCATAGAATAAACTGGTCATTGTCTATTCTAGAACCATCATCTTGCCTTTCTCTACCCTGATTTGAGACCCTGGGGGGACTGAAACTCTGTGGATTTATCATCAGACATGCTAATGATTGAATTCTACAATGGCAGGCACCAGCAGGAGATTAGAGGGAAGGGAAGAGAAGGAAGTCAGGTTATATATTTCCTTGGCTCACGCTTCTTTTGTGCTGGGGCTGTAATTGTGAAAGTGGTTGGAATCTTCTACGGCCACAGCTCCTTTTGGTCCAGTCTTTTCAATGGCTGTATAACCCTTCCTGGGTTATGGCAACAGTGATTCTTCTTGTGGTTCTCCAGGGGTGCAGGTGTTAAGGTCTTCCTATTGTTGCTACTCCCTGCTACTCAACATCCTTGTTAATTCCCTTAACTTTGCCCACTCCTGTGTATATAGCATGTTTCATTCTCTTCAAATAACCCTTTAAATGTACCACTGATCTCCTATGACAGCCCTGACTAACATATACTAGAAACATTGCTCTTATAAATAGACAAATAGATTATTGGAGCAGATAAAGACATTCAGGAACATACAGGAATGTAGTATATGGTAAATGTAACGAGCATATAAGTAGAGGAAATAAGAATTATTCAATAGTGTCAGGGTATCTAGATAAACTTCCAAATTTAAAAAGAGAACTAATATTGTCTACTTCTCTCTCTTCTAAATCTCGAAGTGGATCGAATACATTTTTAAAAATGTGTTTTTCCATAAGTAGTAATCTCAGACAGACAAAATCTGAAGTGTACGTAAAACCCTTATTATATATGAATTGACAACTTAAAAGTAGCTGTTCTTTCTTGTCAGAGAAATAAATAAAAACCTACCATAGATAAAGTCAAGTGAAAAAACAACAAAAATCAAAATGGAAAAAATAATTGAGATATAAATAATGAACAAAGGCCCAATTTCCTCTGCATATTAAAACTTCTGCAAGTTAATTTTTCAAAGTACATGAAACTGCACATCAAGAAGGAAAATGTGCATGTAAATATTCCCATTGAGAGGTGAGGTCTCTTTTCGCACCTTAAGCAGAGTTTGGCTGTGTGGCTGGTTTGCCCAATGGGATGCTAGCAAACATAATGCATACAAAGGCTCAACATGTGCTTACTCATTGGGGCTTCCACTTTTCCTGCTTTTGGAACCCAGCCACCATGTGAAAACAACACAGGCTGGCCTGTAAGCTGCTAAGAACTTAGAGCTCTATCACTTCCTTTAATCCATCAAATTCCAGACATGTGAATGAGCACATCTAGGACTAATCAGCCACCAGCTGACAGCAGCCACTTGAAGGAACACTTGAAAGACCATCAAAACTGCCCAGTTGAGCCCATCCTGACTGCCAGTCTACAGAATGTGAGTTAATAAATGCCTATCGTTTTATGCCAATAACTGGGGAGGTGGCTTGTTACACCACAAAGGCTAATTGACACAAATAGAGAACTGTTAGGGAAATTTTCAATAGCTATCAAAAATAAAAATGTACATTCACTTTGATCCAGTAATACCATGTATGGGAAATTATTTTCTATATGTGTGCCTACGTGTGTGTGGGATATACCCATATGGGTACAAATAGTTATTTCCACATTGTTTGTAATAGCAAAATATTAAAAATAACCTACAAGTTCATCACTATAGGAATAATTAAATATGATCTATTTATACAATGATATTTTATGAAATAATTAAAAAGAATGGGGCAACTGTCAATGTAATGATGTGGAAAAATCTGAAATGTATTCTTAAGTGAAAAAAGTAATGAGTGGGACAGTATGCTGTAATTAGAGTTTTAAAAGTGTATTGTGGTATGTATGTACTTTTGAATATTTTCATAAAAGTAGCTGCTCTGGAGAAGAGAAATTACTACCTGGGGGACAGTTGTGGAAGGATGAGATTTGTTTTCATTGTACACTCTGTTTACGTTTTGAATGTTGAACCATGTGCATGAATTGCTTATTCTAAAATTTTTTAAATTCATGATCTTTTAAAACAATTCAATATTTTTCCCATTGCTCTTGGGATATGATCTAAAATTCTATTGCGACCCTGCCTGATCTGTCCTCCAACAAATTCTCCAGCCTCCTTGTAAGTTCCTTTTTACTTCCTGTATGTCAGTCACACTGGACTTTATTAATACCTTTGTACACGCCTTGCTTCTACCTGCCTCATGACTTTTACACACGACTCTTGGCTTTGTTTTCTTTCTTCTTCTTCCCCTTATAAACTCCATCATTTACCCCTTATCGTTTCCTGATTAACTCTGTTTTGGGTATCAACATTAATATTACTTTCTCATGAAAGCCTTTTTGGATTCCTCAAATCAGCCTAACCCCTCCATATGTATTTTTTAGCATGCTCATATTTTTACATTCTAGTCATTTTTCTAACAATGAATTATAAAACTTATTTAGTATATGTTGTCCCTGGTGGACTGTAAACTCCATAAGGACAGTTAAAAAAATTGTTTTTATCATTGAATCCTCAATCATAATGTTGGAAAAAGGTAGGCACTCAGTAAGAACTTATTGAACTAATAAATTAATCATGGCACATATCCTTATAGGCCAATCACTAATAAGCTTGCCCTTGAGCAAGTTATATAATTCACATGTCTTAATTTTCCCGTTTCTAAAAGATTTTGAGAGACCTCTCCAAATTACCTTTTCTATCTGCTTCAAAATTTTATCAGTCTGAAAAATACTGTAAGATAGTGTGTTGCTTCCTCAAATCAGGCTGAGATGAGTGGCTGAATCTAGACCAGGAATACGTTATATTATTGAATCTCTCAGAAATGTGGCTGCCTCTTCACAAAACAAACATAAAAGCCAGACCTGGACCATCTTAGACTGTCTTTGGGCCTATGTAGTTAACATTTTTCATCTTCTCAACTGGTTTGGTGAGGTTGTCCAGTAGCTCAAATCCTCTCATCTGTTGAAAAACCTTAGCTGGACTAGAATAATTATCAAATTCTTACTCCAAAGGCAGCCTACTACCTAGAAGTCCCAAGAACCCAGGTTAGAGAAAGCAGACTTTCTACTGGCTGACTTGAATGATGAGAAAATTCCTTGTCTCTACCCCAAGGAAAAGACCAAAGGGAGGGGAAGAATGGCTGTATATGCTAATCATGTGTTTCACTGCCAACAACTAAGAGTGGCCTCAGTGGATAACTGATCCTGTCACCTAATTACTGTCAGAAAGTATGGCTTAATAACACCCATTCTAAAGCTTTAATAATCATTTTGGCAGATCTCCAAAGATTAATTGGCTTATAGTTAACAACTTCATATCATAGGTCATTTCATTTAGTTACCTAGGGGTATATTTTTATAACCACTTTATCTTGGAGATGTACCAGGAAAATGTCTTTGATTAATATTAGGCATTCTGGTGTTACCTTATTGATACGTTTATGGCTACCATGAATGATTTGAAACACCCACTTTGACCTTTTTTGGTTTTTTTTCAGAAGAAAATTATTATGACCATATTGTATAAATTTTATGCCAAATTCCACTTTCTGGCACACAATTTTGGGAACTTGAGTGTCCTTTTATTAATCTGTTGGAACAGACCTGACACTTAAAAATGCTCTGGAATCATATGGCTTGTCAAATACTGTACTCAAATTCAGATGGCAATTAGAGGTGAGGAACTTGACATTCACTGATTTTCTTACTTTCAGGTTCCTGCCAGAAAAGATATTTTCAAATTATCTAATGTTCAATTTTTAAAAGTGTTTGACAAGCAGTGGAGCTCAAAGAGGATTTCAGTTACCCATTTTTCCAGATATTCTAAATTGTTTGACCTGTTTCTCATTGCCCTTGTGATAAAATCGACATGTTTCACCATAGGTTACTATGACTTCTTGTAATCTCATCTCAACTTCTCTTCCTCTCACTCGCTATGCTCTAGCACACCAGCTTCCTTGTTATTTTTCCAACTCACCAAGATTGTTTCCTCTTCTGAGACCTCACAATTGCTGTTCTCTATACTTGCAACATCTTTCCTTCTAACCTTGGCATGACTGGTTTCTTCTTGTCATTTAAATGTCCTCTAGTATCATCTTTCAGAGAGGTCTTTCTTATCTTCCTAGTTACTCCCCATCACATAATCCTGTTGTATCATCTTCATAACACTTATCATCATTTGAACTGAGTTTAATGATTCACCTATTCTCCCAACAGTATGTCATCTCTGACACCTTATCTGTCTTGTTCACCACTTTATCTTCAGTGCCCAGAACAGTGTCCAGCAAATTGTAAGTTCTCAATAAATCTTTTAAATATTTCTTAGTTGAATAAATGAATGAATGAATGAATAAACAAAGCTGTGTTATGAAAGGAGCAACCTACACTGAGTAACATACAGCCATGAAATCTAGCTTTTATATTATATAAATAGCTTTGAGATTTAATACATTATATCCTTCTGTGTTCCTCTTCAGGATTTATAGGAGATATTTATATTGGGTATTTATATACAGGACTAACTAGAAACTCAAGTGCTAGCTGAGATAGTATTTCTCTTACACCCAATCTTGTTTCTATTCCTGGCTGCCAAGAAACTCAGGGCCAAATCTGAGACCCATCTCCAAAAGTCAGACAGAAACTTACAGTACATATTTGGAGTCCTGAGCTCACCCCTGGAATTATTGCATAGTGTTACATTTACCTGTCTCTTTATTTTTTATCACAATGTACTGTGTACATTTCTGTAAGTTGTCTCAAATCCTATTTAGAATGAGATGAGTTGAAAAAAAATAACAACCACATAAATTATGCATGTGCATTTAATACCTGTGGGCAACTCAGGACTCCTCTCTGCAAATCCTTCAAGTACCTATCCCTCTCAGAACTAAGATGGGCTTCCAAGTTCATTGGTTACAACGCAGTATTTGATCAAATGCTCTTTTATAGTATGTTTTTTTCATTTCATAACATAGAGGCCATAAGACGTTTAAGTTCTTGTGTATTTATATGTTCTCCATAGCACCTAGAATAGTACCTGCCACATAACAGGTGTTCAACAGACATTTGTTAGATGAATGAATGTACAAATGGCTTAATATGCTCTGCGGCTCAATGAAGGGATACAACTATTTTTAAAACCTCTAGGGAAAAACAAAATAAGCTCAATCACTCAAACATTTTGGAATTATACCTATCAAAGCAATGGAAAATTGGGGAAATTTTTGTTTAACAGGTTTCTTACAAGAACAAAGAATTGATGATGTTTAACTACATAAATATTAACAGTCTAAGCCATGTTTTCGGGATGCAAAATTTTCCTAGGCACAGATTCATCAACTATGCCATGCCTTTGTATTGATTCTAAAGTATTTTTAGATGAAATGTAAAAGCCATTTGCTGAGTGTGAGATTTTTCAGGCTTGGGATTGTCAATAAATATGTTTTGCTACAATTAATAACTATATGTTCTTGCACCTGTGGAGAAGATGAAGCATCATTTTAATTTCATGTTCAGCAATAAACGTGAGCAACTGTCTGCATGATTCCTCTTTTGATTCCAGCTGCCAACAGCTTTGGAATAGTTTGGGTCCAGCTAACTCTACATTCCCTCATTAGCTGGTGTCCCCATTTATTTTTCTGCCTAAATGGGTAGAGAAGTCATTTTGTTTAGCTCATTCGGATCTATTGAGAAAGATACCAGCAAATCAACACCTGTCACTTTTCAGTAAATCCTAAGAGGAACTGGGCTTTGTGGCAGATTTGCCTTGGCAGGAAACAAAATACTCTAGGATTGCAGTAAATGACTGAATTCTATGAAACTGTTATCTCCTCCCCTAAAGTGGGGAATGAGCATCAGTCTATTACGGGTATAATTAATCCAAATCACTTATAAGACAATAAAATTTAATTATGGGTTCTTAGAAACTAATAACCCACCAATTATTGTTAATAGGCTTTTTCTTAATTGTAGCTAGTGAGTCAAATTTGTTGAGGCTATTTTTCCAACAGTTAATTTAAAAAAAAAATCACTATATTTTTAGCTAAGTAGCTATGGTGTAACATTGCCTTGTAGTGGTAGACAAAATACTCCACTGACCTGTTTAGTTCTGGAATTTTAGAAAATAATTATTTAAGAACTAAATTCCTGGATGTGTTTTTATATATTTGGCATTTATTGTACCTTAGAAACTTTCCATCTTTATTATCTGTTAAGAGAAGCGTTTCCAGGCAGCTGGATATCTATCTCTACATTAATTTTCAGGTACCTTTGTGTTCAGGTGTGAAAATGTGGAAAATATTTTAAAGTTCATTATTATTATTATTTTATCGGATCCTATGGTGGGTCAATTGCTGTTGCATCCCTTGAATGTTTAGTAACAAAGACATTAGGGATCTAATGATCTTTTTATCTATAAAGGGTTAAGTGGTCCCCAGCAATCAGTAGTTTATTTTTAAAAAGGAATTTTTAAGAACTAATATTTATTGAGTTTTTGCTATGTGGCATGTAATTTTCTATTGCAGCCTTCGTGGATCATTTTATTTACCTACTTTACAATTCTATAAACTAGCTACTATTACTTCTCTCACTTTATCAATGAGTAGACTGAAGCACAGGGAGCTGAGATAGCTTGCCCAAAGTTAGGCAGCAAGTCAGCAGTGGAGACAGGCTTTAAACCCAAGAAGTCTTGATTTTAACTCTTTGTTAGCTAAGGGTAAAAGGATGTGTATACCTACACATGCACTGATTTCTTTACAACCTACCATGTGCTTACTGTTGCAAAGCATTTTAATTGATACCAAAAAAAAAAAAATCCCACATGTGTGCATGCTATGTATGGGTGCCTTGTTAGAAAAGTCTGTCCAAAGTAATGGTTAGAGCCAAGCAGACATTATCTGTTATCTATTTCTAGCTATGCAACTATGTCAAAAATGTCTGCCTATAACTCTTCCAAACCTCATCCAAATCTTTCAAGCAATGATTCTGTTTTGCTTTTGAGTCAGTCAAAATTACTGTCATTATAGACCTTGACCTGAATTGACTTTAAAGTATCACCTAGCCTTCAACAACAAAATACTGTTTTCTGCTGTTGGGAGATAGGTATTTCTTCAAATGAAAAAGAAATGCTGTCCATACACTGACAAGATTTGTACTCTGAATAGTGCTTACAGCTGTAATGGTGACCTGTGCACAGAAAACTTCAGACTTTTGAATCAATTAAATTATTTGCAAGTTGTCTAATTAGAGTTAAAGGCATATGATTAAGTATGTATGGCTGTAAATTCTTTGCCACTCCTCCCTTTGAGAGATAGAGTTTAATTTCCCTCTGCTTGAATATGAGCTGAGTTTAGGGTTGTGTTTGACCAACAGAGTGCAGTGAAAGTGACATTCTGGGAGGTCTAAGGCTAGGTCATAAGAAGACTTCCCACTTCTACTAAGGTTTCTCCAAATGCTCACTTTAGGAGGAGCCAACTGGCTTGAGACTTCCGCATTAGAGAGGTCAAGTGAAGGCACCCTGGTCAAAGCCTCAGCGAGGCCCATGCCTCCAGTCATTCTGCCCAAGGCACTATACATGTGAGTGAAGCTGTCTTAGACCTTCAAGACCACCCAAAATGCCAGCTGAGTACCCCAAATGACATCAGCCAATGTCACAAGAGCAGAGGAATTATACAAGTCTGGTCCAAATTTCTAACCTATGTAATTATGAAATATAATAAAAGGGTTATTTTAACTCACTAAGTTTTAGGGTAGCTTGTTATACAGCAATGGTAACCAAAATAGTATCATATGTGACTCTGCCACAAGGAAATCACACCTGACATTGTGATTCTATCATCACAACACCAAAGCCCCCAGGCCCCAAAGGAGTCACTTCACATTTATAACCAGATCTCACTTTCATATTTGGATCCATCTAAAGAAACACAGGACTCTGACATTCCCCTGTAACTGGGCCATCAGTGTTTCCACTGTGATATGGTTTAGCTCTGTGTCCCCACCCAAATCTCATGTTGAATTATAATTCCCAGTGTTGGGGGAGGGACCTGGTAGGAGGTGATTGAATCATGGGGTTAGATTTCCCCCATGGTGTTCTCATGATAGTGAGTGAGTTCTTATGAGATCTGATGCTTTAAAAGTGTGTGGCACTTGAACCTTCACTGTCTCCCTCTCCTGCTTTGCCAGGTGAAGGACGTGCTAGCTTCCCCTCTGCCCTTCTGCCATGATTGTAAGTTTCCTGAGGCCTTCCCAACCATGCTCCCTGTACAGCCTGCAGAACCATGAGTCAATTAAACCTCTTCTTCATAAATTACCCAGTCTCAGGTGGTTCTTTCTAGCAACATGAGAATGGACAAATACTGCATTCAGGAATGAGTCTAGACAAGCTGGCTACTCTCTGGGAACATTTCTCTATCCTCTGAGTCCACTGAAAGGCCTCTAGCTCCCAACGCTTCTGAGTGTAGTTCACATTTTCATTGACATCTTCAAAAGGATCCAAAATTCAGTTTGTGTGACTGAATGAGTATTCAGACAACATCCATTCCTTCCTGATTTGTCCTTCCCTCCTTCCCGCTTCTCTCTACTCCTTTGATCTCCCTCCTGCTCTTGTTTACTCTTTCCCCTGCTGCTGCAGACTCATTGCTTCTCTACACTTCCTCCCTTCACCTCTGTGTGACCCCAAGGTGGCCGCTTCACCTGTCTAAACCTCAGCTTCCCATCTATAAATTAGGGATGCTGGAAGCATTAAAATGAGATCACATAATTAAAGCATTAGCATAGCCCATAATAGAGAAAGTGCTGAAAACATGTTCATTATTAATATCACTATTATACTTCAGCACTTTTCTATCAAAATCTGAATTTCCTTGAGCTCATTGAAGTCCACCTTTACCATAATCAGAACCTCTCAGTAAAAGTAACCACAGTGCCCAGAAAATCACAGCATGACTTGCTGTGAAGCATGTCCAGCCCCATCACACAGAGACACTGTCTACCAAACTGTCACTGAAGCCATTCCAGAAATCCAAATTTGTGCCAACTAAATTATGCTTTATAATTTTATGATTCTGCTCAATAAAGCTATATTACTTCTTATGAACACATTAAAGTTATTTAAAATTGGGTCGATTTAATATTTTAGAATACTAAAACTTGCTATGGTACTGAAATATATATTTAATGTTCAACCAAAAGTAATAATTTTTAGTTTTGTATTTCTAGAATTTTTTTAAATTCAAGAATCTCTAAACATTTTAACATTGAATCAATTTCACTTTTACATTGTTAAGGAGTCAGTGATGACTATTAGGACTTTCTGTTTTAGGGGTCATAGTTTCTCAAAATATAATATTTGGTAAGATATGTACTTACAACCAACAGCTTTCCAATTTTTAAAACTAAGTATACAACTGCCTACTAGATATCTCCATTTGGACATTCCATAGAAATAATAACAATAATAATGACTAACACTTACCATAGCACTTACTCTGTACCCAGTACCATTCAAAGTGCCTAATTCACATTTTCTCAATCCAACCCTCATAATAACATTATGAGCAGGTATTATTATTCCCACATGAGAGAGGAAGCTGAGATATGGGAAATTTAAGCAACCTACTTAAGATTATGCAGCTACTGTCAGAACCTGGATTCCAACTCAAGAAGAATAGCTCCAATGTCTGGTTTTTAATCACTGACTAGATACCATTTTCATTCTACCTCTAATAGACACCTGAAGTTCACATGCTGGAAATAGAACTTACCATTTTCAGCCTTTTCTCACTCCCAGGCTCTCTGGGACCAATAAAATCAGGTGACTTCTCACTGTTTTCCCAAGCCAGAAATGTGTAGCTCTGAAACTGAGTACCTCCTCTCACTCATCCAAATACATCATGACAGTTCTTTCTCCCCAAAATATCATTCCTAAAATTGGTTTATCTTTCCTACTCTAGTCCAGGCAATCTCTCTCTATCCTCTCCTCTCTTTCTCTCCCTCTCTCTTTCTCTCCTTCTTTCTTCCTCCTGTATCATTATAATGGCTTCCTAACTAGTCTCTCTGCCTCCAATCCTAGTTTATTTAATTCATTCTTCATTCTATAGTCAAATTGAATTTTCCCAAAATGCAAAAGTGATTGTCACCTTCTAACTTAAAACACTTCAGCAGCTTCTTCTTATCCTTAGCGAAGTGTTCAAACTCCTTGACATGGTTTACAAGGCTCTATGATTTCCCTACCCTCATCATCAACCCTGTATGCACAATGCTCCAGTTATGCTCAGCTTCCCTCAATTCTTCAAACACAGGATGTTTTTCTTGCCTTGGGTCTTCATCCACATTGTTGTCACTGTATAGAACACATCTACACTTCTTGGCCTGGCAAATTTTTATTTATCCTTTGGGTTTCAGCTTAGATGTTACTTTCTCATGGAAGCCTGCCTTGATCTGCCCCATCATTTGTTAATATAGCCCCCTAAACTTCCCTTTCAATCTCTAAAATCCCTTAAAACCAAGCTCTATTGTAATAGGTTTTTTCTTTCTGTATTCATCACTAGGCTATAAGCTTTGAAAGTCCAAAAATGTTGTATTCTATTAAAGCTACTCAGTAAATATTTGTGAACTTAATGAATGAAGGTTAAGACACAAAGAAGCTTAGAAAAGTGATAGAGATATACATGAAATGACACACTCCTAAATGGTCTATTTTCTATCAAAATATAGATTTAAATGAATATACTATATGAAATATTCTATAAATTGAAATTAAGAAGTAAAAGGCACAGTAAGTGGTCATGAGCAAACCATAATGGAGAAAGAATAAGTGAAAATATGAATACATTTTTAGAGATAAGTACATATTTAATACTATGGGCATGGAGATATATACAAGCCTTCATTAAATGACCGGAACAATAACTAAGATTGAAGATAACAGATCTATTCATAGAATCAAATAGATTAAATATTTGGAATAATTAATGTTTATCAGTGTTTCCTTCATAAAGGCACATAAACTGTGCTAGTTTCTTGAGTACCTACAGGGCAAGGCTGAGGCTGAGGGCTTAACACAAACTGTGGTTTGAGATCCCTGCAGCCAAGAGAGCAGATAAGAACTTGGAACTAAAAGAAAGGACCAAACACATCTCCCTACAATCATTTTTTAGTATCAAAATATTGAAGATTCAATAGTTTTGAACATCAACTATATTTAAGCTCTGGGAACACAACAGTCAATAAAATAAATATGTCCTTACCGTCTATAGATCTGAATTACGTACCAGAGAGTCATGATTGTCTCTTAGCTGTATCAGGTTGAAGTAAAGAGATGCTGAAATGATGTGGAATTATTTATAGTGACAACCTTAATGGACCAAAGAAAACCACCTTTGATTAAAACCGACCTCATCACATCAACATTAGTACGATGAGTACAACAACCAAAGAACCTTTGCATTTCTTTTATTCTTGAGAATATCAGCCTTCCAGAGGTTAGCATAGCAAAACCCAATAAGGTAAATAAGCCAGGGACCATACCAGGAGGAGTCAGTCTGCCAAGTACCATCCATTTGTGTTAAGAAGTCCCTGGGGCTCCACAGATCCACGGATTTCAGCAGAATCAGGGCACTAGGGTTAGCGAGGTACCTCTGAAGCAAGCAGGGCTTTGCTCAGGATTCTAAGGCACGTAATGATAGATTTGGCAGAAATAATTTTTTGCCCTGGAGGCTTCCTCAATGTTGAGAAAGTTAACTCCGTGTTGCCTTATCTTATTCTAACCCAATAAATAAAATGTGAGCCTAATTCACATCAAATGCTTAGGCCTCACAGTCATTAAAATCTCTACAGAGCCGGGCGCAGTGGCTCACGCCTGTAATCCCAGCACTTTGGGAGGCTGAGGCGGGCGGATCACGAGGTCAGGAGATTGAGACCATTCTGGCTAACACGGTGAAACCCCGTCTCTACTAAAAATACAAAAAAATTAGCCGGGTGTGGTGGCAGGCACCTGTAGTCCCAGCTACTCGGGAGGCTGAGGCAGGAGAATGGCCTGAACCCGTGAGGCGGAGCTTGCAGTGAGCCAAGATCACGCCACTGCGCTCCAGCCTAGGCGACAGAGCGAGATTCCGTCTCAAAAAAAAAAAAAAAAAAAAAAAATCTCTACAAACTCCTACTCACTTTTTAACTACAACAATACTATTTTTCCCCTCCAGCTCTCTCTATATTTTAGTTATGAATGGGAAAGGAAGTGTATTGAACCTGGAAAATAATATTATGTCCCCAGTTTAATTAGAAAACATTGTTAAAAAAGGATCCATATGTAATTTCTCTTGAATGGGGAGTTCAGCGAATTTTACAGTCTAATTATATTATTCCCTATACATTTCATTTGCAGTATTCTATGAGGAAATTTCTGAAGAGTTATGGAAAACACTTAGCACGATATTTCTTTTATGACAAAGTCCTCAAAATCCTGCCGTATTTCAACCTTCGAGGCCTTGCATAGGCAGAGAGAAGAAAGATCACTAAAGAGATTACTGAACGCCTTTACATTTCAGACAGGAAAACATAGTTGTCTGGGCCCTGGATATTAGAATGTATCCTTTATTATTAAAACACATTTTCAAGTGATTTATGTCCTTTAATAACACATTTTGATCTTGCTGAATTCTCACTCCTTTCTAAATGTTGGTCATATTTTGTCTGTCTTCACTATGGCTGCCCAACAATACTGAGCGTTGTGAGCAAAATTATCATTTGGGGACATACACATCTTTCCCACTTTTTTGTGAGGCTGCTGGTGTTGTTTCTTCTGAACAAAAGCTCCTCACTGTGGTGTGTGTGATTCTAATAGGTAACACCTTAGCAAAATAATTAGGTAGGCTGGTCGTTTCAGGAGAAAGTAGACCTTTAGTCCTGCTGGAAAACCCTATTTTGTTTGTTTGTTTTGGTCAACAATCCACGGTTTTCTTTGTGGATGTAAGTCCTTTATAAAATGAAAGTTGTAAAGACTCAAAAATGATCTTTAAGCAACAAGAAGCATACACAAATGGTGCTAATTTTGACTTGCTGAGTCTTTTTTTCCATAGCTGCATTGATCTCAACAGCTGTAGGTACTTAAACTCTCTTTCTGGAAACTTTGCACCCTACGTTATGCACAAGAAAAGAAGTAGGAACGATTATTACCAATTTTTCACAGAGCCCAGGGAGCCACTCAGGGAGGAAAGACATTCTTCCTCCTACCACATTACCTTCACACTCGCCAATTGTAACAGCTTCTCATGAAATAGCACGGTAATATTAATTAGGAAAAATGGAATTTTTATATATAAGAACAAAGGGAAAGAACTAAACTTGAGCTAGTCTTTTTTAAGTTAAGGGTGTCTCAAATGATATGTAATGAAAGGTCTTTGTGGATTTGATTGGGTGTGTGTGAGCATTTATGGCACCTGTGCCCACAGGAGACTACACCAGCAGCCAAATGGCAACACTGGCGTGTAATTACAGAGCACTTAACTGCATTCAGCCATGGTTTGTTTCTCTGATAATTTCCACGTTCATTGTTCAAGAGGCTGTGGACACTGTGGAAGCTGAGGTTCAAGTACCTGCAGCTGTTGAGATAAATGACTGTTATAGTTGTTTTTAAGTTTCCAATAGGAATTCTGTTTAAGAGGAAAGTTTGACAGAAGTGAAGTTAAAACATTATACTTACCTCTCCAAAGCTATAAAATCCTAAATCTATAAATGGATCATTCTTTATTCCTCTTCATTTCACAAGCAGCTGAGCTCCTTTTCTCCCTCTTCAATAGAGCCCATCCTTCTTGCACACCATTAAATTCTCAGTATGGCAAAAGCTACTTAGATTTGTTATTCAGCTCTACAGACATAGACCCTGTGTTGTCTGAACTTGTGATATATAATAGATTTGGACATTTAAAAATGTGTTAACATGTTTATATGAAAGAATAAATATGTTCCAAAAGGACAAAGCCTTGCCAAATCTGAGCACAAGTGTTTCTACTTTCTTTCATTTCTCTCCTCCAGCCAAAGATCTTAAATGTGTTATTTATCTGTAGTTAAGTCTTTTTAAAGTTTGGAATGTTGGAAAACAGAAAGGCAACCAAAACAAAAATTAATATAATTCCATTTTCAGCACCATGAGGTCTATCCTGTCTTCTGGTTTTCCAAAGCCCTTTTGTCAACAAAAAACATAGAGTTTATATAGACACAATGTTAAATTAATTATTATTAATCTTCAAATTTTATCATATCTTACAAATAGCTGGCTCACATTAATATAAAAATTAGGACCCTTTATTAAATTCTCACAATAATTAACTGAGTTTTTGATAGGTTCAGCAAACAATTGTTTATTTAAAACATTGAGTTAGATATCTAAATTGGTCACAGCCTGCTCATTTTTAGTCAACATGTAATTTTTATCTTCCTCTGGGAATATGTATGTGTGTCAGGTGTGTTTAGATAGAGAATTAGATGATAAGAGTAGAATAAAGCAAATGAAGTAAAATATTACCAATAGGTAAATCTGGGGATTTTTTTACTTTTAAAATTTAAATCCAAAATTATTTCCAAATAAAAAGTTTTAAAACTTCTACCTAGTTTAAATATCCACCATTCAGAGTCCAGTCTCAACTTCTGCTACTAGCCCTTTCCCTCCACACATACCTTGAGCTCCAGTCACAACAATGTCCTTGTTGTTTTCCTAAATGTCCTTACCTTCTAGTCTTCCTTGGCAACTGCAAGATATTATTCAAGGCAACACATGAATCCATCTCCTTAAAATGCCCTTCCCTGATCTCTGCAGGCAAATTATTTTCTTTACTGTGAGAAATGATTTCTTTTTACATGTCTACCTTCACCAGAATATGATACAAAAAAGTGAGACTGCATTTCGTGTGACCTTGAGCATGTTACTTAACTTCGGTATGCCTAAGTTTTCTTATTTATAATATGGAGATAACAGCACCTACTCATAGGGATATTTTTTGGATTAACTAGGTTAACTCATGTAAAGTACTTACAAATGCCTGAAAAATAGTATGGACTCCATGATGTTAATTATTATGGTGATGGTGGTTGTGGTGCTGGTGATATGTAACAGAAACATGCTAGAATAATAGGAGTAGGAGAGATTGTGCTATATTCTACATGAAACATGGAAGAAACTCATTAAATATTTTCAGGTGAATGAATCAGAGTGATCAGGGATTACACAATTATAAGATTACAGGGGACCAGCCTGCCCAACATGGTGAAACCCCGTCTCTACTACAAATACAAAATATTAGCCAGGCTTGTTGGCGGGCACCTGTAATCTCAGCTACTCAGGAGGCTGAGGCAGGAGAATCACTTGAACCCAGGAGATGGAGGTTGCAGTGAGCTGAGATCGCGCCACTGCACTCCAGCCTGGGTGACAAAAGCAAAACTCCATCTCAAAAAAAAAAAAAAGATTACAGGGAAGAAGTAATGAAAGTCTTGACCACAGGAAGAACAAGGAAGTGAGGGGAAGAGAAGATGAATAGTTAAAGCATTCATATAGAGCTACACAAAGTGGTAATCAATTGACTGTGAGGTAACAAGGAAGAAATAAAAGCTGTTATAGCATAATTATCTTAGGACTTTCACAAAGCCATAGTTTTGGTGGTAAATTGGGGATATGGCATCAGTGTGCTCATTGGCACTACTTCCATCAGACAATGCTGGTCAGCCTCTGATTGGGTTACTTTTCTGAGTTATGCAAGACATTTGTTTGAAAGTTTACTATATATTTGTGGCAATCTTTAATCAGTATGTGGTTGTAGTTACGCATTAGAAAGGATCCAGATCAAAGATGTTTTATAGTCATATAACCACATAATGTTATAATGAGACTTAAAAGCAAGGGAGGGACAAGAAAAAATGAAAAATGTAACAGCTTGAAACTTTTTTTTAATGTTAATTTTCTCATACCCTATATGGGTTTGCGTGGAAAAAATAAATAAGCAATGCAATCCTGGCCCAAAACCCTATTTTATTATACAAGTAAACTGATTTTTGTACATCAACATAAAATAAAACCAGATACAACTGCATTACCTCTTAATAGTATTTTATTTAAAACTTCACAATTAGAGCACTGTAATAACAGAAAATATTTAAAAGTAACAAAGGCTGCCCTTCGGGAAAGACTTTTTTCTTATATGTGGAAGGAATGGTGTCCTTGCCCTTACAGTGGGTGGAATTCATAGTGCAGTGTGGGACCCCATAGTTCAACAGAATCCATCATCTTAAGGGAATGAACCTTACTTCCAAGTTATTCCGAAACTGGGGGAGAGTGTGAATGACAAAAATCTGATTATTTCACTCGGGACAAGTTAAAATCCAATGATAAAAACAACAAATCTACAAAAACGGTGTCTACTATCTGCTGCTATAGTCCAGAAAACAAAACTGCAAACCAGTATTCCTTAAAGAAATCCATACTCTAAAGCAGGAGAATCGCTTGAACTTGGGAGGCAGAGATTGCAGTGAGCCGAGATCATGCCACCACACTCCAGCCTGGAGAGCGGGACTCCATCTCAAAAAAAAAAAAAAAAAAGAAAAGAAAAGAAAAGAAATCCATACTCTAAACACCTCTATCACATTTCTCAACTTCAGTATCATGGGAGGGATAATAATATTCCTGGATTAGCCAAATGGGTGAGAATGAGGATCAAAAAAGAAGCAATATACAAACATCACGATGGAAGGTTCATAAATTAAATCTATATTTCATTTTATCAAGTTTTTAGAATATTCTGCCCGTTAAAGTGTCCTGAGTTTGCAGATACTGTTTTAAAAATAGAGTATCTTAAAGTATAGAAAGAGTTCAGAATATAGAACAGCAACTTTTCCTACCTTGATCACCGTTAATCAGCACCATAAAATGTAAAAAGCTACAAATAAGCACACAGGCAAGCCTAGTCCACCAAAAATACGGTATTAGTAAATTGATGAAATCTCATGAAGAGTAAGTAACTTAGGAAGGACTGTACAGTTTTGAAGAAGTGACTGACAATTTAATTGCAAAAGACACAGAATATTAAGGCATAACAAAGTAAACAGAAATAAAGTTTAGGTATCAATATTCATCTCTGGGAAACAAAGTTGTGAATCAGTTCGTTAGAAAACATGTGGCTCAGGTTGATTTAATAATGGGGCTGGGGTGTCTGCATCCCTATGCTGCTTTTCCAGCACTGTACTGCCTGTAGTGGAAAAGACTCTTGGAGTCCACCTTGCGAGATTTCTGCACAGCTTCAGCAAAAAGTTTGGTCACCTGAAAATATAATGGTAGGAATCAGCACCCTCCAGGAAATGAAAGTGAATTTTTAATGAATCAAGACTGAAAAGTCACAAGTGTCTGCCCCCAGTTTTCAAAGGGGTATGGGATAAAAGGCATACAAGTTTTTTATTTAATGGAGACTTTCTCCCATGTCTCAGACCTCAGCATGGAAACTTTCTTTTATATCTCAGACGTCGCTGTGAATACTCTTATTTCTCCTCCCATAGGGATTAAAACTGATTCTGGATAAAAAAATAAATATGATAGGCAGAAAGTTAACGAGTCTCCACTCTGTTTCTCCCTGTGATAAATTCGATGGGTCATGTCCAAGTGAAACTGAACATGCCTCGTGCAATCATTTTCTGTGAATTGAACAAGCACTTGTGCTACATCTGGACCATCATTAACCTGTTGCTTTTATATGGTGGCTTTCATTTAGAAACAATGAAATAAAAGTTTGTATCTTTATTCCATGTCATGCTGTCACTTTTTATTCAAAGGATAATGGTAAGGAGAGCACCATGGCCATTCATGGCCTTTGATTATCTCAATTGCTTGATCACCAACTGTCCCATTTAAGCCATGAGCTACCATGTTAGCATCATTATTTTAGATTATTAAAAATTCCTCTCTATTCTGAAAGTTACAAAGAGGGGAAAAGAGAGATGTGCATCTACTGATTATACTCTTAAGGGAGGCACAGAAATAAAACTCCCCTCCAGTCTATATCCAAGGAAAAGACTATACCTGAAAATTAGTGAGGAGAGGGATTCCACTATCAACAGCTGTCCTCCGAATCACATAATTATCATGGACAAATTTAGTGTTGTTGTTGGGAAGGTTAATCACTAGGTCAATGCTGCCATCTCTAATCAATCTGGAAAAATAAACAAAAACTTGTAGACGACAAAGCATATTTTATAGTTAGTTTATAAAATACTAACATAAATTGCTCTCTTAGCCATTCAAGTCAATGCCATGCTGAGTTGACTGCCATCTGCCCTCCTCTATTGCTAAGTAGACGTTTAAATTACACTTATATAAGGATTATATTGTGTTCTTGAAGGAATTCTGGTGCAAGTCTAATGGAATGCAGATGTTTGTTTTCTCTTTAAAATGCTATCTGTTCACTCATTAAGAATTGATAATTTGATAGATATTTACTTGTTTTTTAAAAAGAAGTGATCCCTCCACCATTGAATGCCCTTTCACTCCCATGCTCCCACTCCCACATTAACTCTATTGCCTCCTAAGTAGTGCTAATTATTGTTTTACAATGCCCCAAACAAGGAGCTATTGCATCCTTGGAATCCTGCTAAGGTTTGAACTCAATGCTATTATTTTATTAAAGTGATAATAATTTATATGTTGGCTTCTCAAGAATGCTAACAAATAACATATTGAATAGAATGGCACAGCCATTCTGTAGGCTGTACTATCTTAAAATAGTAGAGAATTATCTCCCATGCACTTATGCCACGTAGATCTTTAAGGGTTGATGCAGTGGTATTCCTGAAGATTCATACAATCTGCTGAAATAAAATGTCTTACAAAATCTAATGATGACATGGTCTAAGGCATAAAAACCTGGTCAAGGAATGACCAATTAGGTAATCCAATGGATGACATCATCACAGTACTCAACATAGGTTCCTGTATGTAGTAAGTGCCCAACAAATTGATTTATTATGCACAACCTTAGTGAAATATAGCTGGTCATCTTATACTTGACATACTTATCTATACACAATATAAGTTTGACATGAAATTTTATCTATACACAATATAAGTTTGACATGAAATATAAAGTGCTGCATTACATTCTTCATGCTCTCACTTGTTTCCATCAAGGAAAGTATCCTTACTAAGAAGTATTTTGAAACACGTTTCATATCACCACGTACACATGACGTTATATATTCCATAGTAATGGAGAGTGAAGCTTGACAATCATCCACAAATGTATTCATTTTTAAATTTGTTTTAAAAGACTTGCAATCAAGTAAGGTGAACTATTCATATACTGGTTCTCAAAGTTAATCCTCTAAATTATTTCAGAAAACAGTATGCCTAGTTCTTACTTTCTGATGGAAGAGAGGCCGGGATTCTGTCCTTCTTGAGATGGCCATGCCACTGGGGTGGCAGGGACATTGTTGGCATTGAGCCAGTCTGATGTGGCTTCCGTGGCAAACAGCTGCATTTAAAATGAAAAAATCAATTACCGTATCACAGTGATTTCTTATTTTTATGGAACATGTAATTTAAAACATAAAGAAGAAGAAATTGCTGAACATCAGAAGTAGTATAGTGCCATGGATAGAGACTTGGACTCAGAGTCCAGAGGCATGGGCACTTTAAATATTTTTTATATATTTGCAGTGATTTAAAAAACTTAACCTCAATTTTATTTGCATTTCCATTTTAATAATTATACATTTAATTTGAATTTAATAATTCAATGACAATTTCTCATAAATTTAATAATTTCTCAATTATTCATGGCTAATTCCTTATTAGCAGGTCAACAAATCCCCATGGCCACAGGTCCATCATAAGCCTTGGGAATAATTTTGTTTTACTCAACCAGGCTTTGTGTGGAGGTATTCACTGCAAAGAAGTTTTGCCTGTAACTGTCACAGCTAGAATCTATAACCTCATATGAAAACAAAAAAAGGAAAAACATATGGAAATGTATTGGAACTTTGTCTCAATTGTGCTTAAGCTAAACTTTCTCAGTTTTTAGCTGGCAACTTCTATTGAATTTGTGGTAATTTTGTTAAAAGTTAATACCAGTCTTTTTAATGATTTTACTCTAAGTTTTGAAACTACCAAGTTAGTTAAACCTTTCATATCAAAAGGACATATTTTGGGCTATTTCTTTTCCAATATTCTGCAATATTTTGATTTGTGGACAGATTCCATGCTGACAGAAAACAACTTAAAACTAATGAACATACCTTGAAACCTTCATTGTGTAATTGTTCAGCCACACCAAGGAATCTTGGCCGGAATGATTGCTGAAAAGGAATTTCACAAAATTCACTTTTTAGATATACATGCTCTTCATTTAGTAATATGCAATATGGTATTTCCTTACAACATCTTAAAAGACAATGTTACATTTTGCCGGATGCTTTATATTAAAAAATGACAAGTTTTATCCTTTTAACCTTCTATGGTGAGTGTGAGTTTTCGCTATATCCCAATGTCAATGAAATTCCATCCACATTATTTTGATCCCTGCTTTTCACCTTGTTCTTAACTCCTTTTATTCTCTATTTAATCCACTTGGTCTTTGTAAGTTCAGATCCACTCCAGTTCTACAAGAATCCTTTTCCTGGTTAGGGAGGACTTAAAAGATGTGTGGGTTAGGAGCCAGTACCGAGTCAGGCTAGCTGTTCTGCCTATTCAACCTGCTCTTATTTCTTTCTTTCTTTCTTTTTTTTTTTTTTTTTGAGATGGGGTTTTTTGCTCTTGTTGCCCAGGCTGGAGTGCAATGGCATGATCTTGGCTCACCACAACCTCCGCCTCCCGGGTTCAAGCGATTCTCCTGCCTCAGCCTCCCGAGTAGCTGGAATTACAGGCATCCACCACCACGCCCAGCTAATTTTGTATTTTTAGCAGAGACAGGATTTCTCCATGTTGGTCAGGCTGGTCTCAAACTCCCAACCTCAGGTGATCTGCCCACCTCAGCCTCCCAAAGTGCTGGGATTACAGGCATGAGCCACTGCACCCAGGCTCAACTTGCTCTTATTTCTAAGTTCTAATTTTGTACTTCTCTTCAATAACTAGGCCACTTTCCTAGTAGCTTATGCACTAGTCCCTGCAATAACTCAATCTTTGGAACTCATTTTTTCATTTACTCTGAGGCAATAAAAAGTTGTAGCTAAAGAATGAGCTCTAAAGTCAGCTGCATTTCAAATCCTGGCTTTCACCATTCACTAGTGGTATGAGCTTCAAAAAGTTAATGTCTTTTCCTTCATTTCTTCATTTCAAAAACGGTGATGACAATAGTAGTATTTCAACTTTTTGAGGCTGCACACCTTATTAAACTGTGTGACCTTGAATATCTTACTTAACAACTCTACAATGCAGTTTCCTCATCCGTTAAACAGGAATGGTAACAGTTCTTACATTAGTATGAGTATTCAATAAACTAATCTAGAAGTAAGCACTACTTAAGTGTTACTACTATAATTTAGCACAGTTACTTGCCTATAAATAGTTCTTAATAAATATTATTATAATTACAATAATTGTTTTTTCAGCTCCCCTAAAAACTAGATTCCTGCCCTTACATCCTAGTTTCCAAGCGTGGGTTCCTCTACCCACGATTACACTTACAACCCAAACCGACTGCCCCCTCATTTATATGCATTTCATTTCCACACAGGCTTCCCTAATGCTCATGTCACTGTTCATATATTTTCCTGCAGTCCATTGCTGTGTCTTTCCTAGGACCCCAGATGGACCTGTCTTGTGTCCAGCCCCTACCTTCCCTGGATTCCTGACCATTGCCATCAGGAGTTCGCTAGTTCTGAACATACTTCCTGTGATCAAGAGCTAGTGTTTGCAAGATAGTGGTCAGAATGAAAGAAAACAACACTAGGTGACCTACCCAAAGATGAAACCCTGACCTTGACTTCATTAACATGAGAGTCTGAGTAACTGAGCTGGCGTATTTAAAATCATACACTGTTAAAAACATATCCATTCTTCTTTAAATAGGAACATTCTTGTTGGTTTCCCTTGTAAAAAGGTTTTAAACAGAATGACATGAGCTGGTTACTTCAGCAAATGTCTTGTAATCTGTTTATAAACCATATTAGTTATGGCTGGAAAAAATCAAATGATCTTATTTCAGAGTCAGAAACTAAGAACTGTGACAATAAAACACATATGATCCTTGCACAATTTTGATAATGTTTAGCCCATAACACCCCCTAATATTTACTTGCAGAGTATTTCTGAGCACAGACCTAAATCCTAAGAAAAGACCCCAAAGACTATGTTCAAATATAAAATTCTTTCAGATTCTGGCCCTCTCAATCCCAGAACTGCAGTTTTATAAGAGGAAACTATTGGCAAATAGAAAAGACAAATGTAACTGGATGAATTTCAGCTGAGGCAGGCTCAGGGGTTATTCATGACTGCCTTATAGAACATGAATTGTAACCATGCCCAGGACAGTAGCTTTTCATTTCCACTTAGGACCAAACAGAAAGAAATGAGCTTAGATGCAAGAAGCTCATGGTTAGACATAAAAGAAAAAAACAAGTAAAAAATTAGAGAATAACTCTTAGTGACATCAGGACAATTGGTTAGACAGAAGAATAAGACAATTCGTTTCATTCTCCTCAGAAAAGGCAAAGGGCTAAAATTGATGGCATATAAATTTTTTTTTCATGTTTTAAGATTCCTTTGTATATAACAAATATATATGAAATGTCCAAAATGAACTTCTGAATGTTGTTAAATACCCCTAACATGGAACATTACATTGTGACCCTCTGCTAAACACAGAATAGACCTCAGTAAGTACCAAATCACATTAGAAGGCTCAGCATAATGATCTCCAACACTTACTAATTGATACATTAATCATGCACTCAACTTTTCTCAATCTTTTATACTTTCCCCTAGCAAAAATTCCCTGATAATATGTTTGACAATAATAAGTGCTAACATAACTTTTAACCAGGTTTCTAAAGTACCATTGCTCAAGTAGAGTGGTTCTCAAATTGTGGTCCCTGGCAGAGCAGCATCGGCATTACCTGAGAATTTATTAAAAATATGAAAATTTGAAACCCACCCCAGATTTGTTGAATCAGGAACTCTGGGGGTGGATCCTAGCAATTTGTTGTTTTACAAACCCTCCAGGTGATTTTGATGCATACTTAAGTTTGAGAAAGGGGGGAATAGGGGATAGGAAGACTATCCTTCACTCATTGTGTAATATGAAGTCAAGATTGCATTAACCTTGGCTAAAATCACCATGAAAAACGTTGAGGGAGGAGTACTAGAATGTAATTTTTTTCTTTGCCATTTTAAAGTAAAATAAGTCAGCAAGTCCTCTAAGACCTGCAGACACCAGGCAGAACCTCATTATGGAGCTGTTTCAGTGTTGTCCCCCAGATGGAAAAGATAAATATCCAACATGACAGCATTGACAGTTCCCAGCCAGGAAACCACTCTACCTTCTGGTCTGGGTGTTGGCTTCCATAGGCACATTATAAACTTCTATCAAACATGTATTGAACACTTGTGACACATAAAACAGCCTCTCTACAAAAAGAAATTACAGCTGTCAGCTTGCATCTGAGTAGCCTCAGATTTAAAAGCTGATTGAAAATACCTGTGTAAGAAACAATTTGTTATGAAAGGTGAAAAGTACAAGCTGATTTATTTTCTTGGAAATGTTTATAAAGAAGACAGTCCCTTAAAAGTGAAAAATATATATATTTCCTCCAATGATCATTTTCACATTTATCCAACTCCTGGCTACAGAAAAGAAAGCCAAGTTAATACTATGTGATGCCTGTGGATTCTACGGGGACTTCTGGATTGACAACTTTATGGTTGTTCCTAATGATTCCATATTAAAGATAAAAGGTTATTCATGTCACTTGGAGTTGTCTTTTCAAATAAAATGCTTGCTTTGTGTTTCTGAGCAATGCTGAAGCGCAGATGTCAGATTGGTACTTGCCACTCCACAAGCATCACTGAATAGCCCAATCAGAGAGGAAAACACAGTGAGTGCTCTTGATCTACTCTGGAGTAAATCATTTATTGTTAAAGGGTCTTCCAGAAAACTTCAAAACAAGGCAGATTGCCTACTCACAGCAACTAAAAATACATCCTAATGCGATGAAAGGTGGCTAGAAATATTACAGGAAAATCAAAGATGATTTTTGTTGCCACATAAACCTGTGTTATGCCTTTCTTATGTTAGAAATGCCTTGGTAGAGACACAGGGCACGTAATAGATTGAGAAGAATCCTTTGACAAAATCTATATCTTGATTCTTTTATCCTAAGTCCTAGTTATAAGATTGATGTTATGAATATTTCAAACTTCCCAGGTACTTTGACCCGTTGGATTTAACTTTGGAACACCAGAAACAGAGAGTCTGTATGTGTAAAGGAGTAGGGTGGGAAAGAGAGAAGAAATTTAAAAGTTAGAAAGACTGCCATATAACAAGTTCTCTTGGAACTTCATAACATAACTCACCTCCAACTAGATGCCTTCCATTGGATTTACTATCCCTAACCCCCATTTATATATTAGCAGTCCTTTTTTGTGCTATTTTTCAGTTCTAACTTAATATATCCAAAAGTGTTTATATGAGTTCTTCTGACCAAGTAGGATCACGTTAAATAAAATGTTTTATAAAAGTACAATGTATCCTAAAATATGGAACCCTAATTACTTTATCTGCAATTGCTATGAAGCTGCGGTAAAAAGTTGAGATTAGATTTGACCCCATACTAACTAAGAAGTAGTCAAGTAAGTTTTATAGCTATTAACTCTCTATTTAGTATATTCTGTCATGCTTTTTCAGTTTATCAGACTAAGCATTTTTAAAAACACCGTGAATGAAAATCGTACACATAGTAATGAAGAAACTATGCATTAGCTGATCAATTTTACCATGGCTGTAAATATTTTGTTAAGTATAATTTTATTAAGTATTCTTTAAGTACTTTTAAATATATATTTTAATCTGTGTCTGTATGCTCTCATGTGCAGAAAGTTCTTCGCAACAACTCATGTAGCTGCTAGAACATTTATTTCTTTAAAAAGGAAAGCATTGAGAGGTAGATTTTCAATAGCCAGCTCTCACTGCTTTAAGAAAACATTGTTTTTTCTAACAAACCCTTTTTTCCCCTACAAAGCAAAATTCTGTCCACTAATGCCAAAATTATGCAAATACTTCATAGGGATCAAATTAATTTTTGCTTCACATTTCCCTGCAGCACTAGAACCAAACAAGGCACAATTTTATACATCACTGCCTTCTTAAAGTGGCATTTTAAAATGTTAGCACTATTATGATTAGATGTGAAGATGTGGACTAAGGGCATGGTCTCCTCTGAATGCCCCCAGGTCTCACATTAAACTTTAAGCCATAACTGGAAGTTGGGCAAATATTCTCCTACTTGGGACTTAACAATACTTAATACCCATTTATAACGTGATGAGTCTATCATATGGTGTGATTTGTCTCTAAACTGCCATTAAGCTTCACAATTGCAAGTCATCTTGTTAGCCTCTGCTCTAACTATTCACCATCGTCCTTCTGGTACCTTTACAAAGCAAAATCCCAAGTTACTCTTTGCAGAAACTTCTCCAAAGCCACTACCTGTATAGTCTCCAGAGTCTAATTTGCTAATATTAAGACACCCTAATGAGACGGAACCTAAAATAATCACCCACTGGCTTGAGAATACCTAGTACTGTTCTAATTATATTTTTATTGATTTTTATGTAGCCATGCAGAGTTTGAGCTTATTAAAAGCACAGCAGGGATATTATATAAGACCATTTGTTGTTTTTTTATAGGACCCAAGAATTACTAATCTCAAACAAAAATGAATGACCAGTTGGGAAGCCTCTAGTATTTTTTCAGGAAATTTATAAACAGGACAGTTTGTACATTCTTGCAATTAGTAATAGTAATAAAAGTAGTTCCAAATAGTAATAAAAAGCATTCCAAATAGTAATAGAAGTTTCCTATCATTTTGCCCTAAGATTTATATTTAACTTACATCAATAAATTGACAATGTGTTTTTTATTGCATAAATATATTCATTTCACCCTACTTTGACCTAGAAGGCTTACCAATGAATAATATTTCAAGAACTTCCACAGTATACTATGAAATAAGCTGACTGTATTAGGCCCATTAAGTCACTACCCTTCAAAAACTTTCTATCTGGAGTGTTAAGTTGAGAAATTTAATCAAATAACATCAATGTATTCAACTTTGAATCCTTGGCATTTAGAAGTGATTGAAATGTGAAGGACTGAATGAATGAAAGGAAGGAAGGGGAGATGGTCAGGAGAGAACAGATATGACTTCCGTTTGAGAAACGTTGGATTTGAGATATTCAAGTGGAGATATCCAGCAGATTGTTGGAAATATGGGATGGCTGAGTATGTAAATTTACAGGTGGTAGTTATAGATAGAAAAGTAGGTACTGTAGACATGGATGAATTGGCAAGGGGGAAAATCAAGAGACAGAGAAATATCAAGAGAAACAGAGGAAGTGAGACCCAACCTCATATAATGCCTATGTTCAGGAACTAAGGATGGAGAGCTAAGAGTAAAACATATAGAAAAGACAAAACCAAAGAATAAGAGATTCATTTTTTAAAGTACCCTGCATCCCATTTAGAACAAATATCCCTTCACTAAAAACATTTTCTTTCTGTCTGTATTTTATTTTTGCATGGGCTGATGCAACAGAAGGCAAAATCAGGAAGCAAATAGAGAACAAATGTCCCTTCCTCCTGTAAGTTGCCATAAACTGAAACGTAAAACAAATCTCCCTTCCTCCGTACCACAATTAACATTCAGCCCTGCCCCTCCCCACTCACCGTGTATGACCATGGGCAAGCACACAGCCACAAACCACTTACCTGGATGCCAATCAGGATGCCTTTCTGGGGTATCTTAAATCCTGTGGAAAGCATTGCCTTTAGGAAGGCTGTATGAATACCTTCACCAAAGCAAGCCACCTGTTTAGACATAAATAAAAAAATTAAAATAGAGGATGCAAAGAATAGTCAACCACTCCTACCAAAAATTAAAATTAAAATACACCCCCCCCCAAACACACACACACACGCATAAATGGAAAGTACTTTACTCATAGACTCCTTCTGTAGATTTTATTAATGTTGTCCAAAGACCATGCAATCTGAATCCAGGGATTAAAAGGCTGGCCAGGGCAGATGTATCTTATGTTTTTAATTAAGCATAATGAATGAATAAGCAATTCTTTCTCTATCCAACAACACTCAATGGAGCAACATAACTGGATTCTACTGAGAGTTATTTGGATACAAATCACAGCTTCTGGTCCATAATGTGGTAAGTTTCTGAATGTTAATATGACTTACTGTTTGAATAACTATATGTGTCATATATACTATGCAGCCGTGCATGAATTTACTGGTCAGTAGCAGAAATGCATAACTGCTGAATTGGTTTGGAGTCATTTCATACAGCTTATGAGACAGCCTTCTGAGAAATTTAATAACTCCATGAAAACCTCAAAGGAACCTGTTTTTTGAAAAAATCATTTTCATAAAGTGAACCAAAATATCTTGCTACTAGTCCTGAATACCACAGCCATATGGGGAAAAAACAATTCCAAACAAACTAACATATATAGTAATGTTAGAGTATACAGACGTTCCATTTAGGTTTATGGTAATTGTGCTACAATATAACTACAAGTCAAACAGCCAACATAATTATAGAACAAGTGGTATTTTGAACCTGATAGGACTCAATTCTGCTATGTATATCATCATTTGGTACAGGTACAGAACCACCATTAGAGTAAATACCACTGATGGCTAAATTCATTTCTTAAGCAAATTACCATTTCTGTGCAAGAAAAGTTCTTATGACTATAACCTTCAGCTGGTCACCAGTACATGCGGCTGCTGCTTTTCTCTCCACAGTGAACATTTTACTCAGTCAAGTACTGGGCAACTAACTTGAATAAGGTCAACCTAAGTTAATGAGTTTCAAATTCTACTGAAAAGAATTGAGTAATCCCATCATAGTGCAGATGCAACAGCACAGACGAGGTTTTAAAAATTTTCTACAGAACCATAGAAAGTAGTTAAATGTGCCATTAAAGATTGGGACTAATATCCCCACTTTACCACTAGGAGCGTAAAATGCCCCTTACTTATATCAGTAGCTGGATGTTTATTTAATCCTACAACAAGCCATTTGGACACTGAAAATGTCTCTTTGAAGCATAATTAAGATTTTACTAAGCTAGAATTCTGATTTCAGTAATAAAACGGACCTCGTAATATTATACTGTATGACACTTGGAAATATGACTCTTTCAAATAATGGAAGAAGAATTCTCTTTATACTTGAGAAACAGATATAACAAAGGGGAGCTGAATTTCTCATTCTTTCTTATTTTTATATTTCAATAACTCCCATAACATATGTGTGGGTGCAGAATGAACATAAGCACTGAAAACAAATTTGCCATGCTAAAGAAAACAGCATGGGCCAGGTGCGGTGGCTCATGTCTGTAGTGGGTGGATCACCTGAGGTCAGGAGTTCAAGACCAGCCTGACCCACAAGGAGAAACACCATCTCTACTAAAAATACAAAATTAGCCGGGCATGGTGGTGCATGCCTGTAATCCCAGCTACTCAGGAGGTTGAGGCAGGAGAATCGCTTGAACCCGGGAGGCGGAGGTTGCAATGAGCTGAGATCATGCCACTGCACTCCAGCCTGGGCAACAAGAGCGAGCAAAACTCCATTTCAAAAAAAAAAAAAAAAAAAAGGAAGAAAGAAAAAAAAACAGTATGAGGGAAAATAGATCTCTCTCTGATCTGAACCCTGGGCCAGCTAAAATCAGCATTACTAGTAGTAGTGACCATGGGATCAAGAAGAACCTGAAGACTGTCTCCTTAAATCGACTGGAGATGAAACATACATAGCGCCCTCATTTAAAAGTAAGGTTTTTTTTGCCCTTAAATTAAAAGAAGCAACAAAGAGACAAAGAGTCCCCTTTCTAAGAGTCCAGATACAAACAGGACAGCCATTTATTCCTGACTGCCTGCCTTCTTGTCTCACTTGGCTTCTCATCACAGATCTTGCTTGTAACCAGGCAACCATATAAAACATCACGTACTTTGTTGCAATTAAGTATTTTCTCCTTTTAGGATTTCCTTACTACCAAGAGGAAACAATGATGGCTCACAGTCTGATATTGCCACTCGGATGTGCACTGATGAGAATCTGAAGGTTGTATCTAGTAAGTCTGTCAAGGGCTAGGTGATTCATAAAATGTCCTGACACTGACATGTAGAGGACTTTCTAGAATCTGACAGCTCTTTACAAGAAACACATTTCACAATCCTAAAGAAACCTTCAGCTGACACAGCCCCAACACAAGTGAAGAGGGACATCCAGTGGCCGATTCCATTATAGTTTTTAGATAATCCCCAGGAGGTTAAAAGTAGTCCTGAAATTTTGTATGTATCTGCAGATTCCACAATGTTTAGGTCTATGATCTTTATAATGCTGTCATTCTCCATATTACTAGCAAAAATAAAATGATCTAATTTCATGGCAGCAAGGCAGGGAATGAGGTGCTGTTACAGAGAGACCTGAGAACCTTTAAATAAAAAGTAGGACACAGAAGATATTTACTTAGATGTCTAGATAAAAACCTGGAAGATGTTCTCATGTGCAAATGAATTAGGAACATGTGTATTATATTCCCATGTTAAAATATAAATAAGAATTTAGACCCTATTCAAAATAGAAGTAAAATGTTTTTTAAATTCAAAATTCATAAGCCCTTTGAGTCTTACTCTGATAGCAGATGTTTTTATTCCCTTTATTTTACTGTATTCAAATCATAAAACCATAGATTTCAAAGTAGATTTAATGAAAGCTTCCATGGATTATTAACTAGTTACCTCTCCGGTGGAAGCCATCTCACATCTCAGAATGGGGTCAGCATCCCTCAACCGGGGCCAGGAAAACATGGGAGCCTGTTGGAAAAAAAAAGGGGAGAAAAATTATGTGAGGGAAAAGTAGAAAATGAATAAGACAGGATAAATATATTTAGCGAATCATCTCTCACAGAGTTCACTTAGGCTACAGTAGACATATAAAAAATCTCTTGGGTCCAAGCATCCAACTTGAAAGATAGCTTAAAACTCCATTCCAAGAATTTCTTGAGCTCTTGGCCAAAACTTTAGGTTAAATAATCACAAATTAATTCTGTAAATAGGGCCCCTGAGACCAGTCTGGACCAGTGTTTCTAATCTGGCCCATGCATATTCCTATTGGAATGATTTCAAAGTCCACTGGGCATTGGTCTCTCCAGACAGAGTTCAAACACATTTTTTCTCTTTGATAGGCTTTGGAAACATTCCTCTTATTGTTCTGATCATTTGAACTTGCAACAAGCCACCTTGCCAGAAATGGCTGTCTGTAAGCCAGCTTCTGAGACATTAAACTGTTGTTGACACCTCTTAAAAGCTTTGAAAAACATTCTGCTTGGAAACACTTTTGTGCAGAACTTTCATATGAACTAGAGTATAGGAGTGCCTCCTTTTCATTTATTTTACTGATGCAATTCATGAAAAACTAAGTTCTTGTTTCTTGCTGTATGTCCACTTATCTGGTACATGGAGGAATTTTATCAATTCTTCCATTGATTCTGGCATCCAATCTAAATTATGATGGAAATTCTAGCTTGGGAGTCATTTCACTGGATCATCTTGGTCAAGTTACATATTTCTGCACTTCAGCTTCCCTATTTCCCCGTCTGTTGATACCCATTAGCCTCACTAGGACTATTAAGATTGACAACGAATAAGTAATTTGAAAAAAACTAAGATTTATATACAATGCTAACTAGGGAATGAGTAAGCTAGAAGATACAGTGCATTTAAAAAATGCATGTCTACCTGTAATCCCAGCACTTTGGGAGGCCGAGGCAGGGGGATCACCTGAGGTCAGGAGTTTAAGACCAGCCTTGCCAACATGGCAAAACCCCATCTCTACTAAAAATACAAAAATTAGCTGGGCGTGGTGGCATGTGCCTGTAATCCCAGCTACTTGTGGGGCTGAGGGGGAGAATCGCTTGAACCCGGAAGGCAGATGTGGCAGTGAGCTGAGATCATGGCACTGCACTCCAGCCAGGGTGATAGGGCAAGACTCCATCTCAAAAAAAAAAAAAAAATGCGTATCTATCCATCAATATTATTTTTAGTTAAAAATTATATATCAATTAACTAAAAGAAATAAGCATACTCCTATAACTATGAATAAAGAAACATGAACTTAAAATCCATATATAGAATCTCCAGTGGAAAAAAATATTCTTCAGTGACTACTACTCGTTGGTCTCAAAAAAAATTTCTCTATTTTTCTACTAAAAGATTTAACAATATATGTTTGTGTCACAGTCTCCATGAATAAAATGTCACCCCTCCTCCCAACATAAAAAGTCACATTCCATCTCAATGCACTATAAAATTCAAGGCATCCTACATTATCAGCTTAAACAAGATTAATACAGATTTTTTAATTCACAGCTTCAACTTAAAGTTCCCATCATAGAAGTCAAAAGTCCAAGTCTGAGCTGTAACACAATGATGGTTGAGGTCACTAGTACATATAGGAACAGAAACCTTTTGAAAACATCGGAAATTTGTCAATTTTACATAAATATATCAATATTGTTATATAAATATATTAATATTAATCTCATTGTGCTCTTCATCTGCATAATTCAAATACGTTTATGTATCCCTAATCCTCATGCCTGTCCAGCCAAGTAGTTAAAGGTCATAATTCTGTGCACCATCATACTGATGCAGCTAGGAGATCACAATGGCTTTATTATTAAGGTATTATTTAAAATACACATATGTATTGGAAATTAGTGAACGAACTTTAAATTTTCCTGGTCACTCTTTATAAAGGTGTCATCAATTTCAACAACCTCACAGCACCATATACAGCAACAGCTGTCTCAATTTTTCAAATGGAAAAATCATGCCACTGAAGAAAATATGTACTAAGCAAAGTGGTCAGTGTGGTAGGAACTTAATCAACCCCACAGGCTAACCCTTTTTACAAAAGTCATGTAAGAGTTGGCACAATTCAAGCTTTATCCTAACAAAGTCTGTCCTGGATTTCTATTTACCAGCTAAACTAGCATCATCATGTGTCAGCTGCATAAAAAGCTTGTAATTCACTCAGCTAATTGGTTTTGAAGTTATGCAATTCTAGATTGTTTTAAATTTTTTTTTGAAATGTACAATAGTTCACATAAAGTTGCTTATAGTACAACTGCAGTACGTTCTTGAAAGGAAACGTAAATCCCTAATCCAACCCTTTAGTTAGAAGGTTTTAAAAGTAACAAGATTTTTGATGACAAATTGTTCTTTTAATTTCACTAGAACTCATAAAATGACTAATAAATTTTTGAAAATGTTACCTTAATTGCAACATAGTCAGCAGGAATTATGGGATGGTCCAATGTTGGAAGAGGTTTCTCATCAACATTCTCTCCAATCATCACCTTGGTGGCCACATCAATGAAGTCAACCCCAAGAGTCTTGGAAACAAAGGGGAAGGATCGAGAAGCTCTCAAGTTACACTCAATCACCTGAAGAGATAAAATTCAAAATGAGAAAGAGGACATTGAGAGCCAGTAACAACAATATTAATATTCTCTCTACCACTGGTTTCCAGCTGTTATTAACTGGGGACCAGCAAATAGAAAACAAGAGTTTTGCTAATCTTGTCTCTTTTCTCCTCACTGCTTGGATTTTTCCTGATACTTTCAGTCAGTATCTTTGAACTGTAACTTTCTTTCATGCCTTTTTCCAAATTGCATTCCCATGCACTGCTGGCAGGTTTAGTTTAATGCAGAGCTCAAATAATGCCATACCCCTCCTGAAAACCTTCACTGGATGTCCACTGGCTTCAGATTAAAGTCTAGTCCCTGAAGGCCTTCTGTCCTCTTGCTTCAATGGACCTCGCTATCTTTATCTTATACTACCCTCCTGGCCTCAATCTTACTTTCCAGTTCACCCATTTTACTCAGTAAAATCATCTCACTCGACTGAACTATTTACTGTCTCCAAATATGCTCTTTTCTTACCTTTACAGATGATGTTCTATCTATGTGTAATAATCTGTCTACCATCCTTAACTTGTCAAAATTCCAACCATTTTGCAAGATCCAGTTCACAATACAAAATCTACCTTGAAGTCTTTTATGATCTACCCCTAACCAAGCATAGGATGCTCAAATACATGCTCGTGCACACATACTGGTGAATACATTCTCTCTGCTCTATAATTCCAATACCATTTTATTTGTACATCCCCTCTAGCAACTGTGATACTCTATAGTTTTCTACAAATTTATCTTCTTCCCCACCTTCACTAAATTACAATATTTTTTGAGAGCAGAGGCTTGCTTAATACATTTTTGCAGCCACCATATGACTGCGAGTAGGAGGTAAATCAATGCTGGTTACTACTATGGTTTGGATGTGGTTTGTCCCGATCAAAACTCATGTTGAAATTTGGTCCCCAGTGTGGCCGTGATGGAAGCTGGAGAGTAGTGGGAGGTGTTTAGGTCACAGGGGTGGATTTTTCATGAATAAATTAATGCTCTCCTGTTGGGGTAGCATCCTTCACCTAAATTAAAAAGGATAATCTCAGTCTGGTAGGAATAAATTAATTCCCACAACAGTGGGCTGTTAAAAAGTCTGGTTTCTTCAGTTTCTCTCTCCCACTTTCTCTCTCACCATCTGATTCCTCTGCACCTGCCCACTCCCTTTCCACTCTCCACCATGAATGGAAGCAGCCTGAGACCCTTACCAGGGGCAGCTTTCCAATCTTAGACTTTCTAGCCACCAGAATCATAAGCCAAGTAAAACCCTTTTCTCTACAAGTTACCCAGACTCAGGTATTCTGTTATAGCAACACAAAACAGACTAAGGCAGTTACTGATTAGCTAAACTAAGTAGACTAAATTAATTAGGACTAATCTAGTTCATTTATCATTTTTGCAAATGGTATTGTTTCTGGGTAAGGAGTAAAGCAGAATTTCAGTATACAGAATTTATGACTACTCTACACATTCCATTTATTTATGATAGTCTGTCTCACTGTATCCATCTATACTATACTGTAGGTGGCATACAGTGACCTTCCCAGTGAATCAGTGTGCTTTACAAAGCTGTAACTGACTTATCAGTGCCACCAATAGCCTGGGCCTTCAAATAAGGTAGATATTATATGCTATGCATCATTCCACACTCTGACACAAACAGATCCAGGGGTCTCAGTTGCTCTTCGTCTGGTGTTCACAGAGAAGATTACCAGAGAGACGCAAACCAACATGACGTAACACAGTGGTGGTGTCCTCTCAGGCACCTTGGCATTTCTTACCAAGACATCATTTCCTTTGACAAGAAATTGGACATTGAATGGACCAGAGATGGCAAAAGCCTTTGCAATCTTCCGGGTAGCATCCTTCACCTAAATTAAAAAGGATAATCATATAGTGTGCTAAAGAGCATATCTTAGTTTTTGAAAACTTTCTAAAAGGCACAGTACCTTAAATTTGGATGTCTTTAATTTCTCTTTACAGAGAGCTATATATCTACATTAATAATTATAATGGAGGGCACTATTAGGCTTCTATTACAAAATAATATGCAAGAAATAGACACAAAATAATAGGAAAAGAACAAATAATTTTACACGATTATCTCTCTTCCAAATTCCCCTATCTACCTACAATTATATAACCTGGTTTTACATTGAGGGTTAAATGAAATCCTTTCAGTCTAGTTGCCTTAGCACCAGAAACTGCAGTCCAACCTCTATATCAATGTAATGACCTACCTGCTGGGAGGTACAGGCCCTGAAATTACATGGTACTGCAAAGAGACCAGAGAGACTTCTTTTATGTTGCTTTTCTATTGCCCTGGACTCTACAAGGTTAGATATTATGTTCAGAAGGAAACAGTGTTTCCCTGCAGGGAAGCCCTGCATGTCACATACAGGAATCCCTGTATTCAACCAGAGCCAGAATGTCCCTATACCAAGAGGGGGCATTGATTACAAAGAGCAAGAACTCCTCACTCATTATGCTCACAAGAGTGGTTGGTTCAGCAATATAATTGGGTATAAAAGGAAGTAGAGTCTATGACACATTGAGCTCTGAGAGATTTGGAAAATCCTGAGTTCTGAGGATCATTTATCCTGACATGAGAAACTGAAGTACCTTTGAGATCCAAGGACTTTTTTTCTTTTATGCTTCTGCTATTACAAAGTATCCTGCTACCTCTACCTTCTAGAACAAAGACCTTCAGAATCCAGCCCAATGTACAACCAGAGAGACAGGTCTGCCTGGATTCTGATGGCAGGGTCACTGGAAAAGCTCACTAAAAAGAGCTGAGCCTGAGCCTGATCTAATATACCTAAAGACTAATGGGACCTCCTCAAAGGTTATTTAAGATGATAGGTTCTAAATGTACACCTAGCAGTGCATATTGAGTACTAACGCAGAGTCATTATTTTTGGTCAGTTCTTTATACGGCTGGCTCTCAGAGCTCAAAAGAGATATCAGAAAGTGCTGTTTGGAGGTGAAGTCAAGGGTGAGAAGGGAAAGCATAGATTCCAGAAAGTTCTCAAGTGACTGGTCCACACCTGTTTCACCACTCCTAACTGAGAAGCATTGCTTCAGATGCTGCTCACCTGTGTGTGGCCCTGAACCATTAGAATCCCCAGGAGCAGCAGTTCTCTAACTGCCACCCCCAGACTAGCAGCAATAGCATCACCTTAGGACTTGTGAAAAACGCAAATTCTGGGGCCTGATCCAGAAATATGAAATCAGAAACTGGGGAATGGAGTCCAGCAATGTGTTTAACAAGCTCTCCAGGTGTCTGTGATGCACATTCAAGTTTGAGAACCCCTGTACTCGCATACAACCAAAGGGGCTCAAAAGGACAGTGAAGAAAATTGTTATCTTTAGAATATCCAGGTGACTCAGAGCAAGGAAGTTAGCCTCATTAATAAATTTAACCTGCAGCATATCTTACATTGCTACCTAGCTTTAAAAAACAAAACAAAAACTTAGGTGTTTTTTTCTGAGTGTTGCCTTTTCCCTTCCACTTTTATTTATAAATGATGACCTTCTCAATGGCCCCTTGGCTGATGGTTTGTGTGGGCAGCATCAGAGTGGCATCTCCCGAGTGGACACCTGCATCTTCAACATGTTCGGAGATGGCATGAGAGATAACCTGGTCAAAAAAAAAGAATTTTAGAAAGAGTTTTCAGGTACCTCCCTCAAAAGGAAGCTACTCCCTCATCCTCCCCTTTGGTCCTAACAGATGCACTGAGCATGAACCAGTTCCCTTGCTACATTCCTGATGAGAGCAGTAGAAAGTGCTGCCTCTCTGTGCAGTAGCAGATTGCCTGTAGAGGCAGCTAAGAGTGGCTGAGAGCCTACCTCCCTCATCCACTGATTAGCATGGGTATAAGTAATAGGAAAAGAGTAAAACTAAACCAATTCATATTGACTTTTAAGAACAGGATAGGAAACTAAAGCATTTGAAAAGCACTTAAAATATCTTTTATCTTTTAGGCACTGGGAAAGAAAAGAAGGTGGGAGAGCTCAATATCTATCTAGGTAAATGGTATAACTTAGGTGGACTAAAAATAAGTCTCAAAGATCTCATCAAGAGATCATTAAATGGAAGTTTGAAAGAGGAAGGAGTCGAAAGGAAAAATATTCTAGTCCTTTTTTAGAAGTAAGGAAATAAAAGTAATGTAATAATAAACAACCCAGGTTCATGTAACTGGTATGTGACTGAGTTAGGATTTTGAATCTTATCTGTCAGATTCCAAAGTCTATGGTCTCAATCACTATAACCTATATGTTAATAATATGTGTGTCCTTGGGAAATGATGAAGCTGAGAGTAAGGGAGAATAATTGGGTGGGTATAAAAGGCTTAAATAAATTACATAAGAGATTTGCTTATCAGATTTAGAAACGTCTTAAGACAGTGACATTTGAGTTTCCATCCTTCTGTTCTGCGACCTGGGCAAAGCGCTTTACTTACTTAGCCTTGGTTTCTGATAAGATAAGAATAACAATGGTACCTGCTCATAGAATGTTTGTAAGGATAAAAGAGACCACATATAAGTAAGAGCTCATTTTTTACAAGAGCTTATTTATAAAATAATAAGAGCTCATTTTTTGGTGAAGTGTCTAGAAAAGGGGAGGCATTCACCCCACTGAGCTCAGCAACAATCATAATATACCTGCAGTTCTATGTCCATTTCCTAGCATGGCAATTTAAAAACTATGTGAATAACCTGGAACATTTCCAAAAGAGGGAGTACAGGACGATGTGCAATAGTTGGTATCTGAGAAAACCTTAGGGAAAGCACATATGCTGGCAACCTAGAGCCAAATAAAGCCAACAAACCAGCATTATTTTACCAGTACAGTATTTGAAAAAGTACAAATGTCTCTAGGCCAGTCTTACATTCTCTACTTCCATATATAGGTATCACGTTCCTCATATTTTATATCTCAACCTTCAAATACTTAAGATGTTGAAAAGGAAAGAGATTAAGTTTTTGCTCTGAAACTCAGAAAATCAGGGATAAGAGTTCCAAGGAAACAGACCTTAGTTCAAGATAAAGAATACCTGAGATGTCAAAAAAAAAGTGACCACAATATATAATCTTACAATGTGTTGAGCTTTGTATCACCAAAGTGTTTAAAAGAAAACAGATGACCACCTTCCAAGGATGCTGTAAAGAAAATATCTGACTTGGAGGGTGGAGGGCTGGAATAAATTATCTCTAAAGGTGTTTCAACTCAAGATTACGTGATTCTGTTGTAAGTAGATACCGTTACCATTTTTATTAACAAGATCTATTCTGAACTGCTAATCTGGAAGGAAAAGAAGAAAAAGATTTAACATCTTCAGTAGTGTTTTGAAGTATTTGCAAAGCAGAAGATGAATGCTAACTTTGTATTTTTCCTTAAAGCAAGTAAAATGGCATAGACTCCCTACAACATAACTTACTACATTTTAAGAGAAGTCACAAATGCATTATTAATACAACTATAAAACTAAAGTAAAATATTCTTCATATTTTCATTTCTCCTTGAAGTTGGAGGTATTCATTGTATTAGAAATACAAGATGTGATATGGTAAGCCAATTTAATATTATTATCCTTATCCACTTTACTGTGTTTGACTTTGCCTTTATTAACCCAATAAAAAGAGAGGAGGCTGGGAAATGAAGAAAGAAGAAAAACCAGGATTCGATTGGGAACTTCAGAAAGAAAAGTATTAGATGTTTTCATAATATCCATTGAAACGTAAAAGGAAAGCCACAGACAAAAGAAAATGAGAGAAAAAATCTATTCAAAAGGAATGATGAGTATAGATGATAATTACTTTTGAATATCATAGAGAAATTCTAACAGTATGAAACATAGGAAATATGATACCCATGACACATCAACTGAATTGTCAGAGAATTTGATTTTTTTATAGCTTCTCCACTATTACTGGAGACCTGTTTTATAGATATCATGAATTCTAACCTGTCAATATTTTAAAATTTTTAAAGAAAAAAATGATGAGAAGGCAAGAATTAAGGAGATGAGAATAAAGCACTTACCCTTCCATCTTTGCCAACAGCATCCATTTCTACTTCTCGGGCCCCTTCAACAAATTTTGTCAGCACCACTGGGTGTTCCTGTCACGAAGGAAAACAGAGGAGCAGAACATTTAGCTAACGCTATGTATATAGTGTCAATAAGCCATGTACCTTAAGTATTATAAGTACCAGGGCAATACTTGCAAAACACTCAAGGCTGAACATACTACATAAACTCATTACCTAATCTATGCTGTAAGAACAAGGTTGCTCTCTGCTTACAGTGAGGCAGAGGGTCTTTCTCCAACTTTGAGTGCTCAGCAAACTGACCATGAGTTCTGAATCCTTAAGTATAGGCATCCAGACCAATTAGAGAAAAGAGGGGACTAAGGAGGAAGCAGAATATGGCTTCTTTCTCTGCTACCAGAATCATGGATATTTCTCTACTTAATAATGATATATTATTATTCGTTCAGAATATTTCTTTCTTTCTACCCTTATCTTTTCTAAGCACTACAACTCCCTAAATCATATTTCTCTTTGAGAATTGTGGGAGAACTCAGAATGAGAGTGACATTTTCTTTTGGTCTTATTGGGCCAAAGATGAAATCCTTTACATTGAGTTGATTTGTCTTATGCCACTTCTAGAGTATGACATTTGTAACTGTAAAATCAAGTATTTTTATTTATTAATCTTCAAAAATCCTTCCTTTCTTGGCTGTTTCAGACCCTTCTCATCTTGAAGTGCTTCCCACACTCATTTCCTCCATGTCAGGGTCAGGATGCCCTCCACAACCTAACCCCTACTTGCTTTTCTCCAGACTAAATGAAGAGGTTGAGGGAAGATCTCCAGGGTTTAGATATCTTCTCCTCTGTGCCATAGGCTAAAACAACCTGGGCCACTGTCTTCTTACCAGGCCCTGAATTCTCTTGCTTCCATGTGTCTCTTCCCCATGTGCATTCTATCTTTTCTCCTCAGCTTCATCTTTCAAATCTCAACTCACACTTCAAGGCCTAGGTCATATGCTATCTCCTCCCTGAATCCTTCTCTGAATATCCCTTTTGCCTCTGCACAAACTCCTTCTGGCCACTATCATGAAGTGCAGCATTATACAAGGCTGGCCTTCTGAAAAACACTTTTTTCCTTTGGTATCTGTAAACTACATTTTCGTGCTTCTTTCTTCAGCTCATTCGTGGTTCTTTCTTCTCCTCTCTGCCTTAAATGCCAGTATTCCTCTAGTGTCTGTCTTAGCTGTTTCTTTTCTTCTATACTCTCTCCCTCAGTGATTGCTTTCATTCTAAAATCTTCAATTAAAATGATATGCTATTTATTTCAAAATCTATATTTACTTCTCTATCTCTAGCAGTGATCTTGGTCCTCAATTCCAAACTTATTATAATAACCCTTGCCTTTAAATCATCTCCACTTGGATTCCTCACAGGCAGTTCACATTCAAAAGGTTAAAAAATAAATATATAATTCCTCCCTCTATACTTTTCTCCTTCCTCAGTGTTCCCTATCTCAATAAATGGCATCACTGTCTACCCAGTTATCCAAGGCAGAAAACTCAGGAGTTATCCTTTATCCTCTTTCACCCTCCACCTCCATTCATTCACTAATTCTTTTCAATGCATGTTCTTACTATTTCTCTCCATCTTTAGTGTCATTACTCTAATCTGAGGCACTGTCATCTCTACCCTGAGCTATAGCAACAACTCACTCACCTCTTTCCATGAATTTGGTCTTGCCCCATAATTCACTCTGTGTACTACAGCACACTTATCTTTTTAAAATAAAAAATATGACAAAAATTCAAACTCATTATAATGACCAATAAAGTCTTCTTTATCTGGTCCCTGACTACTTCTGCACCATCGTTAATAATCAGCATCATGTTTGATGTCCTAGCCATATAAGGAATGCTTTATCAGTTTTGAGAAACTCCCTACTCTTTTTCACCTTCAGGCCTTCATACATGCTGTTCCTTTCTTCCTCCTACTCCCACAATGTAAGCCATTTGCCCAGTTAATTCTGAATCAACCATCAGGTATCAATTTAAAAGTCCCTTCCTCAGGGACTGGAGCCCAAGACTTTCACACTCTCCCTCAACATCCTGTATTTTCTCTATTGCAATGTTCATTGCTCATCATATTTAATTGTAATTATTTGAAGTCTGTTGAGCCTAGCAAGAAGAAATCTTATGTGACAGTAGAGACCATATCTTTCTTTTCATGAGTATAATTCCTGATACTGAGAACAATGCCACCATGTAACAGGTGCTATAAATAAATGAATGCATACATAGATTACTGATTGATTGGGGCTGGTTTTACTCTAGTCATTGAATTTAGTATCCCAGATGCTGCTGTAGTTTGATAGGGAACATTGAACTGTAAAGTATTCAATCACAACATCTCTATTATTAAACTTTGGTCCCATATGGATTCTATCCATATGCTAATGGAAAAATACTTTAAAAATATTGTACTGAGATCCCATGAGGAGTGTTCGAGGCAGACAAGATGGGACACCTGCCTCATCACTCACGTGAGACGAGCTGAGTACAGTAGCCAGCCTCTGAAAAGGGCCGCATGGCAGGACCCCTGGCCAGGAATAAAATAGAGGAGAAGACAATTGGTGTCTCACTCCATTAATGAAAACTGGCCCACTGGAAAGATTCCCTTCTCAGCTATCTGATTGGCACACAAACATGAATTCAGAGTCTACCTGGTTTTCTTTTTTTAACACTCTTTGCCTCTTCTCACTCTTTATTCTTATCTACTCTTACTGCTCAAACATCCTTAGGGAGCAGCTATCATACACAGAAGAGGGATCCAGCATCATGTGTACAGAAACAGTCCACGCACTTTATTCCTCTTTGAAATGCTCCTGAGTTCACTCTTCCTCCCTCCAAATTCCACTTGCCTAATATCAAACTCTTCTCTATGAATTGTTACCCCTTTAAAAAAAAAAAAAAAAAGCCCGAACAAGCTTTTGAAAGCTTTTAAAAGGAAAACATTACTTTTATCCTCTACAGTACAAGATCAATAACCCCACTGGGTAAATCTTAAATGGATCATGCTGAGGTAACACTGAAGGAGAAAGTAAAGTCTGGGGGGCGGTGGAGGAAGGTGGTTGAGTTGCCACAAAATAAGAAATGCTTGTATTAACTCACAAATTGAATGTGCCAACATGAAAAAATAAAAAATAGTTGAGTGAGGGACTTACTATTAAAGTTGCATGTTTGACTAAGGCAAAGTTCCCAGATGTGAAAATTAAAAATCAGGAAAGCTTTCACTTGTTAATGGTGAGCATGGTTGAGCAGCCCTTGAGACTGGGAATTCCAGAAATACCCTGACCAGCATCTAATTCATGAGAAAAACAAAAATCATTGTCCTTTTAAACTCCTGGAGTCTAAAATCAGTTTTGATAAAATATGCACAGGTATTCCTCTTTTTCCACCCACCTTAAAAATCTAGTTATAATTTAATGCCTTCAAGTTTTCTCATTCTTTTAGGAGACTAGAGGGTAGAAGAGGAAAAAAGAAAACTCATTCTAACACATTGTGTGAAAAGAAAACATACAAAGTAAGGTTGCATTTAAGAGATAAAATCACTACAAAGAAATTGGACACTACCTGAGAAACTCTAGTGGCCTCTTCTAGGAATTTTTTCATCTCATCCTCAGAGAATACCACATTCATAGCAGACCCACTGGAAAAGGAAGGGGAAAAAAAGCATGTCAGGTTTATGCTAATACTAGACTTGATTGGTTCTCAGAACAGTTTCAGACAACCTCTAGTTCCATTCGGGGCTGAATAAGAAGGTGTTCTTGCTAAGTTGAGACTTTTCTCCATTTACTCACCAGGACAACCAACCAAAGTATAAAACTGACGAAGCTGAGGATGGAAGAAGGTAAAGTGTGGGGGCTCAGTAAATCTGTATTAATTCCCAAAGGGAATCCTGGTAGCTCTAGAAATTATACTTCTCCAAAGTTTGCCCTTTCTGATTTACTATATTAACACTCTGCTGGTTCCAGGTAATTCTTAAGCCTTAACAGGATTCAGCCCAGAACCTGATTTCCCTAACCTGTTTCTTCAGAGTTCATTATCAACAGCTGATCTTAGCCTACTGCTCTGTTGTCAAAGCAGGTTATGCTACTCCCTCAACCAGATGGCAAATGAATCATTTTTTAAAGTAGTATTTGCTAATATAATGTGCAGTATCTGAATAAAACCTTTTCAACTGTATCCTTTCTTTTTAAATGCTTGAGAAAAAATGCTATCTGGAATCAATTTACTCTGAATTTTGACATTTTTCAAAATGGGTTGGGTGGGTAGGAGAGGAGGAGTAACAGAAAGGAAAAATAAAAATAAGAAAAATATTACTTTGCTTTTAAACAGCAGCATTTACCTCTTTTACACTACTACAAATTTCTCTTTTAATGTTAAAATGTATTTTTAATTGGCGAATAGTAATTGCATATATTTATGAGGTATTATGTGATGTTTTGATCTATGTATACATTATAGAAAGTCAATCAAGTTATTTATATATCCATCACCTCACCAGTTTATCCTATTACAAATTTCTGCCTAAACGGCTTTCAATTGCTTCATTTGTTTAAGAGAGGAAGGCTACAGCAATAATGCTTATCATTCAGAGTATATGAAACTGGAACAAAGATATAGATTGCAAAAAAGGGAAAAGAAGTGTGATAGTCAAAGCTGTTTTTTTTTCCATCCTTCCTGAAATGTGTGCATGTTTAAATTAATTTACATTAACTCCTCAAAGAGGCAGTATCATTAGACTATGGTTTACACAAAATGACATTTAAATAAAAAGATTTCCACCTCATTTGAAATTTTTCATTTTCATCATTTTAAAGGAACCCATCTCAAATTCCATTTACACTTTCAAATTGTGCAAAGCAAATTGTGTTTCTTTTATTATCCCCTGTTTAGTGAAGTCGTTCCTTACATGTGGTAACATCTGAAGAAAGTGATAATTCACAACTTTTCCTTTTATGAAAAAACTTCGTTTTAAAGTTTAATATAAAAGATCCTCACTGTCCCTGTTCCTCACCATTATAATTTATCTATTAAACAATCTGATCTCAAAAACTGAAAATTTTAAAACAAAGGCACTATCAGAAGGTGCTGACAATAGTCAAAGATAAGCTGTCATTTCTGGGTATCAGAAAACATGATGGCGAGAGATACCTCAATTTGTATGTGTCTTTTTTAAATTGCCCTGTTCTCTAATATAAAGCTACCCTCTCTGTTTGGTAAGGAGATGCCTTACACTATACTTCTGGATGAAGAACTGTAGTCTTCCTATGGCCACTCCCTGAAGGGAAAGCATTAAACTAGAAGACCACACATTGGTCCTTAAACTGGCTGTGATGGTTTGGAAATTGTTAATGGATTTATAAATTACTACATCTAGAACCCTAGTGCTATTAGCATACAGCATGCATTTCTGTATCTCCAAATTTTTGAATCATTGTTTTGGAAAACAATATACAGTGTTACCTCAAAACATAGGAAGGCCTCAACAAGCAGGGGTAGTCCACAGACTTTGCAAATTCCAGTGCTTCATTCTAATTAATAGAAACAACAACAAAAATGTATGAATAGTTTAAAATATGCAATAAAATTACAGAATGTATCATTAGCTCAAGTGGTAACCCAGCTTCTTTATTCTCTAAAGGCACCATTAAAATGTAAATTGGACACTGAAATACATAAAAATTCCTAGCTTCTGATTCTAAATATCAAATCTTGTTCAAAACTGGTTTGAAATTATTTTCATTGTCTGAATCTTAATGAGAATACTGCTATCAGCTCATAATCAGCATTAACTGCAATCATGGATATACAACAACTTTAAAGTAAATTCACTAAGTGTATGCGTTCTATCTGCCCTGTAGTTAACACATCCAATAGTCAACATTCAGTCAACATTCAGGTTACAGCTCTTCAAAATAGAACATTAGAAACAGATACTTGTTTCTCTCCTTACCAAAGTATTAACAGCTTTCCAAGGTGCCTGAGCCACCTTCAGCTCATCCAAGACAGCTGAGAAGATGGAGCGATCCTCAGCCCTGTCGATCTGCAGGGGGCTTGTACCCATGATCTTGACACCATTCTTGTATAGAGGAACTGCAAGGTTGTTTGGAATCTGGCCTCCAACTGATATGATGCAGCCACCACATGCCTGGAAAAGACACTCACAATATCAGCCATTGGAGTAACTTTATTATGAATGGACAACTATGCTAATATTGTGCCTATTTCCTTACTGATAATTCTTAACCTGATTGTGATATTTACATCTCTCCTACCAATGAATACTGTTAAATGATGCCACAAAGTTTTGACTTTCCAGGCACTTAGATGCTAAAATCTGTGCAAGATTTCCATACAAGTACACATGAATATCATTTGTGACACTCACATGTGTGGCAAATGGAAAGGAAAATCAAGTCAATAAGTGTTTGCCATGTACTCTATGCTATAATCAATTAATTCCTGGACTACTGCTGGAAATTCCTAACCGAATACAGATTTCTCCTTTTAACACTCCCTTCTCCTGTACACCTCCATCTCAGCACTTCACATTCAGATTAAGCAAGACTGCTTCATCAGATTGCTCCTACACTCAGAGTTCTCCAAAGGTTTCCACTGCCTAGAGAATAAAGTATAAACTTTTGACCCCGAGGGCACTTAAGACTTTCCAGTCTTATCTATTATCACCCTTCTCAGCTCAAAAGACTACTCATTAGCCCCAACTAGGTACTTTTCTACTAACAAATTCTCTGAAACTTCCCTGGCTGTTGTTTCCTTTCTCTTCTCTTCCAGCTTATCTAACCTTTAGCTACCCCTTAGTTCCAGCCTAGATCTCAGGTCCCACTTTGATGTCCTTCCGCTTTGATGACCTTCCACCTTCCCCTCTCCTTTGCTGGAGCCTTGGTACCTGTATATAGTACCCAGTAACTGATTTTAGTTCCTACTGCCTTACTACTTTACAAACAGTGCCAGAATCTTTAGCCTTATTTCAGACATTGATTTGTATAAGATTTTCTTCCATAAGCCCAAATCTCCTATTAGCAGTCAAAACTTCAAGATAAAAAAAATAGTCCACTAAATCCCAAAGTTTCTCAAGACGGGTGTTGTTGTAGTAGTTAGGGTAAACCAGCGTGAGATGGTGAGGAAATAGATTTCCAATTGAAGTCCCTCCCTAACTTGGTTCCTTCTGTGCATCACCCACCCCTTCTTGTCTAATTTTATAGACAAGAAGACTGAACTTTCCCCCAACGTTTAGTCTTCTTGTCTATAAAATTAGGATAATACTTGCCAAAATACTAAACATTAAAGGTCCTGTATACCATAAGTGTATAAATAAATAAGACATGATTATTAATATCAAAAATCATATATCTGATAGGCCATTGAGCTTAGCATAATTTGTGTGTGTCCTAATGACCCATATTAGTAGAATTGCCAAAATGATAGATATGTGCCAAATATATTTTGTCATTATTTAAAATTGTTCTGAAATACTCTTATAAGGGATGAGGCTAATTTCTCTCTGATAAGAGCAATTACGGTACTATGTAACTAAACAAACACCCTGCAATTGAGTGCTTAAAGGTATTGTAAACAGTACTGAAAATAATAATCCACCATTTTGCATATTTATAAGTGTTCTTAAACTATTTTTATTTTAAAATATGTTCAATATAAATTTTTGCAAAAACCTTTAAAAATACTCTCTTTGCTATAATTTTCATTTTCTTATTATGTTGGGTTTATCAGCAGTGTTGTTAATGTTTTAGAGACTTAAAAACAAATTACTCCATTAAATGGATACAAAAAATCTCTTATATGAAGGATTTTAGAACAATTTTTTTAAACTGAGGGAGAAGTAGTGACTTATAGCAAAAGTTTGAGTCAATTAGACTAAATAGGAGCTTAAAGTGTAATAAAAGGCTTTAATAAACACATCAATATTTTTCAACTTAGCTGTATTAAATTGACTTGTTTTTAAAGAAATTTCTGCTTTTTAAGGAATTAAAAATTCTGTTTTGCAATAAATTCAAAACAATAGTAAGATAATAGCTGCTACCCTTTAATAAAGACTCTACTATGTATCCTGGACTACCTGTTTTGACTTTCACACTATCCTTCTGAGGTGATTATTATTGTCCCCATTTTATAGCTAAAGAAACTGAGGCTCAGTGAAGGTGAAGTGACTCGGCCATATCTCTTATCTAGCAAATACATGTATAGAGCTTGTATATGAATGCTGGAGTGCAGTGGCATGATCTCAGCTCATTGCAATCTCTGTCTCCCAGGTTCAAGGAATTCTCGTGCCTCAGTTTCCCTAGTAGCTGGGATTACAGGCATGCACCACCACGCCCAGCTAATTTTTTTTATTTTTAGTAGAGATGGGGTCCAGGCTGGTCTTGAACTCTTGGCCTCAAGTGATCTACCCGCCTCAGCCTCCCCAAATCCTGGGATTACAGGCATGAGCACCATCCCTGGCCTGAACTCTACTCTATAGATTGTAATTTCAACTATGCTGAAACTAATACACTTTCAGCTATGCTGAAGTAATAGACCAAATATTAGAATCTTAAGTTAACTCTACTTTTCTGGCTGGTTTCAGGTGTAGTTAATGTTAAAGAATAAGACAAAAGCTATTAAAAAAACTACTTTTTTTTTTGAAAAGTAGTAGAAAAGCTTTCAGCACAAAACCAAATTCTCATCATTGACGACTAGAATCAGAGATCATCATTGGGAAGGCAAATCATGGCCTCAGGAATCTTTTAGAGTAACAGTATGATGGTGTCGTGCAGGTTTTGCCCACATGGCAAAAGGAATTCAGTATGAGAACATGTTTGTAAAATGTTAATATAGCACAGTTTTATGGAATAATCCAATCTCAAATTGATCCAACACCAAATATCATGGGACATGTAGGAATATAGGGATGAGAACCTGGTAACCCACAGGTAAATCATCATCCTTATCCTAGCCATCATGCCTGAATAGTTTCAAGAAATCTACTGAAATAAAATATTCTAAATTTCAAATATTGTTTAATAGATTTCTAAAGTATTTAGGCCCAAAATTCCATTAAGCTCCCAAAATTCCATTAATCATACCTAGATCTGTTTGCATCCTTTTTACCCATCTTAGTTTTTTGTTTTTTTAAACCTGATGTCACTAACTTACCATAGCACAAGAATATTTCTGAAACAATATCCAAGTTGCAATCATACCAGAAATTTATTTTCAATAGAAAAACATGAAAAGGAAATACTTCAAGCTTATTTGAGAACATCTTAACTTATCCTGGCCACTAATCACTTTGGTTAGTTCTTATTTTTATGCACAAATTAGATGTATTATAGAAAGAATGCCATGTGAGAAAATTTTTCTAACAGAAATAGTATTTGCCTCATTACAAATGGCCCTGTTTTTGGAATTTTATGAATTATCTCCAATTTATAAAATTCTACTATCTGTACACCTGCCAATGAGAAGGATGATGCTTTATATTTTACTAATTTACATGTTAGTAAAAGATGATTTATAGTTTAGGCAGTATTTTAGGATTACATTTAATTACAATTAAACCAAATGATACAAATGAACCTCAATTCTGTCTCGAGTCATGCATTCTCTAATGGGTTTTGCCTGTCACTAATTAATGTCTGTCATTAATTCATTCATTTAACTTGTTTTGTGCCAGAAGTACCATTGTCTACATTTACATATGTACATCATATTATGTCCTCCAACATATTTTAAATTACCTCCTAATATATAGTAATACTATATTTTAAATACCAATTAGTTTCAAAGAAGGCCCAACTTATTTCTTTCTATAATACTGGCTTCAGTTTTAGTAAACGAATCTCATTAAGAGCCATGTATAATTGTATCCAAAAGCAGTCATAGAAGTTTTTCATCTTTCTTTAAACCATTTCATGAGGACATAATTAATTATATGCAAAATGCCTGCTGCTGTCATCTGTAATGTTTTTTAATATTTTTAAATTAGTATTTGATTTTTCACATTTATATCACAGATACTAGTTTTATTGTTAATGTCTTGAAGATAAGAACCTGTTTTTCTAGCTGTCTATCACGCTGAACCTGGATTTACAAGGTGTTCGAGAAATATTTGTGGGATGCACTTATTTTGATGCCCACCTGTCTATCTGAAATGAATATTAGGAAGTGATTTAAAAACAACCATGTCAGAGAGAGGTCTAAAAAATGCTATATATTCTATTTAATGGATCAATTTTATTAAAGGATTAGTAGGCCAGGCCCAAGTAGACAATTATAATTATACATCCTTCCTAAACTTGTCTACTTTCTTTTGTAATAGTAAAATAATAACATTATTCTAGCACTATACTTTATACTTTACAATCTGACTTCGGCCATAAACTCTATGTTAACTTCACAGCATTTGCAAGTAGCATGTGTTTATACTCATATGATTCATTTAAAATGAAGATAAAGCACAGAGAATTTATGTAACTTAAAGAAATCAAGGAGGTTGTCAGTCAAAACTAAAATTTAAGTATTTTGGCTCCAATTTAGTACTTTTTTCCCTCTAATTGACCATATTTTCCACATAGAGATGATTTTTCTGGTAAAAAGTAATAATAACTGTAATAATATTAAAGGCCTAACTACTGGACATCACTCTAAAATTTTCCAGTAGTTTTAATTTTAATTATAAGATAATTTATTTTGTTCTACAGTCTTATAGTAATCTGCAATCACATGAATTCACAGTGAAGATACTCAGTAATATTGGGATGGGAATGGAGGAACAACTGTAAGTGAAAGCTATAAAGGAAGCAAAATTATTCACAATGAACTCATTGATCTTAAACTGAAGACTAATGGCTTCATCTGATGGAACAAGGAATTAACTGGTCTTTTGTGAGCAATTGACTATTTTCAGGGAACTGTTCATCATTAAACCCCATCACACAAACTAGAAAGAGGCTGTTTATTGTATGTCTAGATGACCAATTCAATCACTCTGCATGATATTTATGAGGGATCATCTTGTATTAGTTAATATGTATCTGGCACATGTTTACCGAGTTTTCAATCTAGCTGAAACCCTTAGAAAGAAAATGTAAATAAAAACTTTATGTGAAAAATAATCACTCTGTGCCAGGGGCTCAAAAATACAAGAATGGAGTGATTTTTTTTAGAGTTTGACTACAAAATAAGACAATGGATGCCACTGGCAGCCCTTTCTTCTAAGAGGAATTACTATATATATATCTACATACCTGAATGCATATATATAAAGTGTATACTGCATATATCTGTCTTCTTTTTTCTTTTCTTTCTGTTTTTCTTTTCTTACCTCCTGATGGTAGATGTCTAGGATTCTCTCCAAGGACAACTCTTCAAAGTACAGTTTGTCACACTCATCAAAGTCTGTGCTCACAGTCTCAGGATTGCAATTCACCACCACCGTCTTCTTGCCAAGTTGACGCAGTGTGCGGATACTAGAGACAGCACACCAATCAAATTCCACACTGCTGCCTGCAGAGACAATGAGATTGGCAAAAGGGATAAGAGAAGCATGAAGTTACAATACAAAGAGAAGCAGAAATGTATCACCAGTCAGTCCAGGCTAAGGAAGCTAATGACTTTCAATTCAATTTTTTAAACTCCGAAATATAAATTTCAAACCCATGATGCATACTATATTAGTAGTAGGAAAAACGGGTACTAATTAAAGAGCAAGGAAATATTGGCTTGTCATATATGCTAAATTCTGCAATAGAAAATCTCAATATTTGAAGTATTTAGAACTTCAATGTTAATGGGAGGTAATTTTAATGATAAAAATAACCCTCACTTACTGAAAAGAAATTCAAAGTGAATATATTGACCTCAATACACAAAAATAGTTAATCCAGTGATGAGGATACTTGAGCTCTTTTTTCAGCCCTTCCACTTAATCTGCTGTCTGAGGGCTGAACCTAATGATCCCTGAGGTGCCTTGCAGCTCTGACATATCCTGATTGATTGAAGAGTCCTATCCTTCCCAAGCATATCCTTTTAAAGTTGGCAAGGCCACCCATGCAGAGTGAGTGACCTTCTATAAAGAAATCTGAAGTGTAATAATGGCCTAAACACCTCAAAATATCATGCCTATTGGGATGCCATAGAATTGAAAGTCCACAGACTTGTACTAATTCTTTGCATTAAGATATTGTCTTCTAAAAATTCTTGTGAAAATACATTATTCAAATATACTGGCATATTAATGGCAACTATCAAGTAAGCACACACTTGATTATTAGCTTGACTAGTCTTCTTTGGATCCTGATATAATGCAGAATTACTGCATAAATAGGTAAAATTTGAAAAGGAAGAAAAAGTACTTCAGAGAGTAGACAGGTAGATGCTGGTGAAATGGTCAGGCTATTTAGCCATAATATAACTGCCATGGTCTGAATGTGTCCCCTGAAATCCATGAGTTGGAACATTTAGTCACCAGTGCAACAGTGCTGGGAGGTGGGGCCTTTTAGGAGGGTTTTAGTTCATAAGTGCAGATCCCTCATGAATAGATGAATACCATTATAGAAAAGCTTGCTGGCTCTAGTGGCTCCTGCCTGTAATACCAGCACTTTGGGAGGCTGAGGCAGGAGGATCGCTTGAGTCCAGAAGCGTGAGACTAGCCTGGCCAACATAGAAAAATTCCATCTCTACAGAAAATAAAAATAAAAATAAATAAGCCAAGCATGATGGCACATGCCTATAGGCCCAGCTTCTAGGGAGGCTGAGGTGGGAGGAGTGCTTAAGCCTGGGACATTAAGGCTACAGTGAGCCATGATCATACCACTGCATTCCAGCCTAGGTGAAATAGTAAGACCTCGTCTCAGAAAAAACCGGGAGTGAGGGTTTGATGGAGGGAACTTTTTCCCTTTGTGCTGTTGTGCCTTCTGCCATGTAAAGACAGCATTCCTTCCTTATAGGGGGCACAAGGTTTAAGGCGCCATCTTAGAAGCAGAGACCGATGTCTCACCAGACAACTGAACTTCCTGGCACTTGATTTTGGACTTCCCAGCCCCTAGAACTGTGAGAATTTATTTATAAATTACCCAATCTCAGGTATTTTGTTACAGCAGCACAAATGGACTAAGACAATGACTAAGGTGGTAAAGATATAACATTTTTGTCCTACTTCAAGATTTGTCCAAAGATTGGTAAACTATCATATCCTGAAGCTCTTAGTTCATTGTAAAAACTGAATAAACTATGCTTAAAGTAATAGAATAAGATTTACATATATTCAAATCATAGATTTTATCATTTCCATATTATAATGCTTTGTGGAGATTAAATATTAAATCCATATGTTGACTAATATCACTGTCCATTAAAATACATACTTGCATCTGTAATAATCTTTAGTGGTTATTTAATTGACTGGAGAGAAATGTCATAATCTCTGGTGATTATGTTTTAATTCGCCTACATAATGCTCTACCCATGCACCAAACAGACAAGATTTTTGCATTTGAGGTAAACAAAAGTCATATATATTACATAGGATGAGGTCAGAGATGGTATCTGCAATGTAATTTCTGGCTAATGTATAAAGTCCTTGAGTAAATGTAGGTCCTTATGAAAAACTATGCTAGAAAGATAACAGGTCAAAGTCTAATCCATTCCCAACTCCAGTGAAAGACTCAATTCAGTTAAAAAGGATGAAAATTAAGTTACATGGTGAAATGAGAGGAGATAGAATTTGTAGTTGAGACCTGCATTTGAGTCCCACTCTACCACTAAATAGCTGTATATATTTGGGTCTTATTTTTCTGAACCCCAGCTTCCTAATTTGCAAAACATATATTACAGCATTTATTTGATATCGTTCTTGGAATAATGGAATTAACATGTATGAAGAAAACTATATAAATTGTGTAAAGTCCTATATACACATAATTTATTATTTTACCAATGTGATATGGACCACAGCCTAGCACCATCATTCCATGGTCATCAAAATTGATATCATGTTCCTGAGGAAATAAGAAAAGGAAGATGTAGAAATCATTATGTGTTATTATTCCATTTAATTAAACTATTTGTCCTATCATTAAGTATGTACTTCTCATTCTTCCTCTTGTTAACATGTATTCTCTATTAGTCTCTGGAAACCCATAAGTATAAAGTGTTATACGAGCCCTACTTATTTATAAAAAATAGATATGGCAGAATATTTTTAAATTAGTCATGAGAACATAGCATAATCGTATGATCATGTAGTCATTGTCCTTAATTTTTCATTTGTTTGATTTCATTATCTTAAGGCAGTTCTTAAAAGACTGAGTACAGAAACATATCATCATATCTGACACACATGATGCCATTTTTTATTACCTAGATATCCAAAGAGGTAAAAAATATATATTTCCTAATATGAACTGTCTACCAAATCTAGAGCTTTCTGGATAGGCCAATTTGCCCATTCCTACCTGACCATTGTAGGTAACATAGAGATAGTTTGTTACTGATGGGTATTCTGCAGCCAGTGTATCAATCTGTAAGAGAAAACAAATAAAATAAATAAGAATGTTACCATAATTTTTTCAAGACTAAATTTTTTGTGCTTTATATACATATTCCTTTAATTCCTATTACTGTAAAGTATGCAGACAGGAAAATGTATGACCCATGGAATTGCTTTCTAATTCTGAAAATAAGAGAGAGAAAATAGTGATATGGTCTAGTTATCACTTGAGAAACAGGGCATTGGATCACTAGTAGTAATAGTAACTCTCATGAACATCGCAAAGTGGTCCTATAGTCAACTGGCTACTAGGAAGACTTACCCCACCAGCTCTCTAAAAGCAGCTGTATATGAAATCTAAAATCTGAGCAAAATGACCTATATGTAAGGATCTCTTTGGCTTGCAAATTAATGTGCAGGATTTAAGTTGCCTGTGGCACTGAGCAGTGGGATGACACAAATACCATAAAGCCATAGGGGATGAACGGGGGGAGAACAAGATCTCATTGAACATATTTGGAAATCAATTCGACTCTCAAGGGCCAGTAACTCAGCTTAGTGAGCAAGAATTTGGGGCCGACAGGGCAAGCTGGTGTAAGGCAGGTGAGAAGGAAGAAAGATAATCATCGCTGAGTGGAAAATATTTAGCATCAAGCTTGAGACCTAAGGGTATGCAGCACGTGCCCCTTGAGCACACAGTGAAAAGTCAATGATTTTAAAGGACAAAAACCAGCTGGTGGTACTTTAAACCAAGACATCCCTTCCATTAAAGGCCAAAGAAAAAAAAATCACAACAGCACACCTATGAATGTTCATGCGTGATTGTCATGAATACTAGATGAGCTCATTATGCCCAGCCCTATCACAATGAATACTAAATGAACCATAATGATGGGGCACTTAATATAAAGTATTACCCTGTAAAAAGTTAGTGCCAAAGGAGATAACTATTATTTTCAAGAGGGTCAGCCACCATGCTAGGAAATTTCAAGTCCTTCGATTACACTAAGGATTTCTTAACTACTTACATATTTGAACACAGGTCAAAAAGCAGAGGAGAGAGAGTTTAAATTTTTGTTTTGTTTTGTTCAGTTAGGCCAAGAAAATCAGGTACTCACTCTTATCTTTACATCCTAGTGTCCTTTCCTTCTTTCCCTTTTAAGTAAAAATTAATCACGTGCTGAATAAAATTGGTGACATAAGCGTCAACCGGATGAGTAGTGTCACTTCTTAATCCCACTCCTCTTTTTATAGACAATGGCCTTTTGAATGGGTGCCTACGTTTTACCACAGAAATCCTGTCGGTGGGGGGTGGGGGAAGAGGGAAATTCCTTTACCTGTTTAACCCAAGGGTGGATGTTTTTCTTCAACCTCAGCTCCCTTGTCTGGGCCTCAGTGAGCCCAAGGCATTTTGAAATCTGCTTATCTGAGAACCCAATCTCCTTTGCCCTTTTCAGGGTTTCTTCTGTAACGGACTCACTAGGATTTAATAGAAAAGAGAGATTCAAGTTTAGACCAAACACAATAAAAAGCGGTGACAAGTTCAATTTCAAAAACACCAAGGGCTTCTTATTTTCCACCTTCAAACATATTTAAGTCTCGTTATCTTTTAAAAATACACAAATAACTAACCCACTCAATCTTCTAGCCTCTATGAAGTCTTCTATTTGCAAAGCTGACAATCTCTGATCTCCTGCTTTCACACTCTATGCGACCTCTTTCCTGCTGCTTTTATAAAAAATGGCAAGTGCATTTACTGTTCTAATAAATGTGCTCATTAGTAATAATCAGAGACCTCACTCTCTAAATCCAGGAGCCCTTTCACAGTTTTCATTTTCCTCAACCTGTCATCAGAAGACCCTTTTGATGATCTATTTTTTAAAAAGATATTCTGGCTTCTACTAAGTGGCTTCTCGCTCTACTTTATTACTCACAACTACCATTTACTCGTTTTGGGTTTCCGCCCTCCCCCTACCCAGGGCTCTATCCTTTGTTACCTGCTTTTGTCTTCCCTCTCTTCCTCTCTAAATTTAGCCACTGTCGTGGGTGCAACTAGCATGGCTGGTTGACAATTCCCAAATCCGTGGCCTGTTCTCCAACATCTGACCTGTGCTCCAGGTCTTTATGCATATGAACTTTGAGAATCATCTTCACCTAGGTGTCCCAACATTGCATCAGTTTGGATATCCTCTCCATAAATTACCTCTGCTTAACTAATATCACCCATCTGTCTATGTTGAGAAGACAGTTTTGTCATTTTATAATTGTTTTCCACTCAAACTAGATTTGTCTTATTTTCCCCCTACTCCTTTCCATAGCGTAGACTTTATTTGTGTTGTTTCTTTCATCTGTAATACCTTTAACATTCCTTTTACCTTCTCAACTTCTCCCTGACCCTCAGCAGCCCTTCAAAGTCCAACTAAAGCCAAGCCTCATTCGTGAAGCCTTTTGGTTTGCTGTCATCCACACTGAATTTCTTGTGCTTTTTACTGCCTCTTTTGCTTGGAGCAATGGACATAGAACCATACAGTTTAGCATGTCCATTATCACCTGATACTTTTAATGTCTCTTAACTTTTATTCGTCAATCAGGCTTTTTCCTGCTAGATTTAAGTTCCATAAAGGCAGAGAATACATTTGGCTTATTTACCAGATTACTCCCCAAATCTACCACATTACCTGGCCCACAGACAGCATTCAATAAACATTTATGAAAATAAATAAATGAAGGATAAATATAAGTAATGTAAACATATAAATAAAATGCATATATTTTATAAATTAAATATAAATATAATTTATGAATATAAATTATAAATAAATGAAGGATAAATATAAAAACTTCAATTCCCTAGGTTTTTATTTTATAGAAAAGACAAAGAAGTAATTGAAATTAGCTCATAACTAGATTTCAAAATGCATGCAAAAATAATTTGTAAAGATCTAAGGGACAAGAATAAAATACTACTGTAAATGCATCTTTAACCAGATACCTGTGGGCCAGCTATTTCATGTAATAGTTAATACAATACAATTCAATTATAATAGTTTGATAGTCAATACAATGAAATTAAAATAGTGTATTGCCAGAAGATCTAACTTGCATTAAGAAAACATTTTCATGAAATGCTGTTAATAAAATGTAACTGGATTAAATCTATTGCATTTTGTTCATTCTAATCATTAATCTGCTTTAATTAATTCATATGCTGAGTTTGGAGAAGAAAAAATCAAGCTGGTGTATATAATGGCTATTTCCCTGGATTTCCAGTGTCAGTATTAGTTTAAATTTTTGCAGCTACAGCTCTTCCTAGTCAATTTGCTTTTTCTATTGCACCTAAATTCTCTTCTGTCTCAAATCAGTGTGTTAAATCTCCCATTGAATTTAATTTCTTCTCTTTTTATTCTTATTTTGAATTATAGTTTTCCCAGGTATTTGATAAGCATTCTCTCAGAGCAATGCATTTGCCTGTCAAATTCTTGAATGCAATCCAATATTAAGTATTATTGCTGACTTAGTATGTGTGCCAAGCCCTGTGCTTTAGAACTGTGCCATCCAACATAGCAGCCCCTAGCCACATGTGGTTATTTAAATTGAAAAACTAATTAAATTTTTTAAAACTAAAAATTTAGATCTACAGTCACCAAAGCCAGGTTTCAAGTGCTCAATAGCCACACATGGTCAGTGGCTCCAGTGTCAGACAGTGCAGATTACAGAATATTTCATCATCACAGAAATTTCTACTGAACAGTGCTGCCCCAGAAGATAAGGAAACAATATTTGAGACAATGAAATGATAGTGATTCAAAACACTTTATGGAGGGATAAGCTATGTGGTGCTACATGAGGCTGGAGAAAGATAATAGTGTGAAAGGTTGTACTTGAGAAATACTACGGCAGTGGTGGGATGAAAACAGAGCTATAAAGAAAGTTCAACTTGGCCGGGCGTGGTGGCTCACACCTGTAATCCCAGCACTTTGGGAGGCTGAGGAGGGCGAATCATGAGGTCAGGAGTTTGAGACCAGCCTGGCCAACATAGTGAAACCCCATCTCTACAAAAAATACAAAAAACTAGCTGGGCATAGTGGCAGGTGCCTGTAATCCCAGCAACTCAAGAGGCTGAGGCAAGAGAATCACTTGAACCCAGGAGGTGGGGGGTTGCAGTGAGCCGAGATCGCGCCACTGCACTCCAGCTCAGACAACGGAGTGAGACTCCACCTCAAAAAAGAAAAAAGAAAGTTCAACTTCATGTAGATAAAGGAGATGACAGGTGTACAACAGGCAATGGCAACAGTATAAGCTATTGTTTGAGAGCAACAGTGGACATGGCACGTATGGGAAACATACTAAGGATCTGTAGTTGGAAAGAGTGAACAGGAAAGTGGATGGTGAGGGTAGAGCCACATTCATTGTCATTACTGCTTTAACATTTAGTGAGTACGTGCTCTGTATCAGACCTGTGCTGCCTATATTAATGATGGAAGATGAAATATTGTATTCTTACATTTAGGAGGTCAGAGTATGTTAGGAAGCACAAATAGCCATTGATATGTCTACATCATGAGAGATGCCGTGGGAGAAGTGTGCACAAGTTGAAGCCGTGGCTCAGGGCAGGGGCCCACAGCTTCCTATGGAGAAGTCTGGAAAGGCTTTACCCCAGAGGTGACTTTTGAGCTTCAGAGAGCCTTGGAAACATCAAAGTTTGCGGTTACTTTTAGTTTCGAGAAAAAGAGAGAGAGAGAGAGAAATTAATTTTGAAAGTAGAGGAAAGATTTTTTTTTTTTTCTTTTGAGACGGAGTCTCGCTCTGTCGCCCAGGCTGAAGTGCAGTAGCAAGATCTCAGCTCACTGCAAGCTCCGTCTCCCGGGCTCACGCCATTCTCCTGCCTCAGCCTCCCGAGTAGCTGGGACTACAGGCGCCCGCCATCATTCCTGGCTAATTTTGTTGTATTTTTTAGTAGAGACGGGGTTTCGCTGTGTTAGCCAGGATGGTCTTGATCTCCTGACCTTGTGATCCGCCTGCCTCGGCCTCCCAAAGTGCTGAGATTACAGGCATGAGCCACCGCGACCGGCGAAATATTTTTTTTTTTGTTATTGTTGCTATTTGTTTTAGAAAGGTATGTTTCCACTTTCCTTGCCAAGAATATGCTCCCAAACCAATTGCTCATTTGTTTATGTGCAAGTATGCACTCAGCCTTTCGGTGGAAGTGCTTGACAAATAAGCTATTTTTCTAAATTAGAACAATAACCACTTTACTTAAATGACTAAAATCCTAACTCTGAAGAACAGTCATCCAGATACACTTAAGACACATGCCTTGAAAAGAACCATCACATCTATAATTGTGACCACGGGCTAACACAGCAGCACCATAAGTGCAGGTTCTTCAAGTGCTAAGATAAGCTGAAGTCATGTAGTTATCTTTAGCTTTTTCAGTCAGGTTTTTCTATTTGTTTGTTGCTGCAGTTTTTAGGGGGTCTTTAATTATTTGTTTGCATTCCTTCTTACATGGAATACCAGTCAGTTTTTCAAAGGTTGCTGTGTTGTTTAAAATGAAAATTATAAATAATGGTATTAAATAAGAAAAGATTAGATTCCTCACATTTTTATTAGGGATGCAATAAATTTGCATTTGTGTCGTCTACATTCAGCAATGCAGTATTTTCATTCAGGAATGTAGTATTTTCATTTCTGGAATATGCATAATTTCTCTTGTTCTTTTTCACCACAAGAGTCTAACAGAATGTATGTAGACGTCTCTAGCAAATATACAAAGTCTTCTGCCTCTATCTACTAAATAAAACTGGACACTTATCAGCAAAGAAATAAAAATAATAAGAAAGAAGGGAGAATGAGAAAGAGGAGAGAAAACAAAAAGGTTGATTGATAGGAATTGGCCTTGTGCATTAAAAAGTGAAGTGAGTTAATTCTGTACTCAGCTCTGGTGACAAAAAAAAAGCCATCTGTCACTAAGACTAACTCAACTGTTACTGCTCCCCCGCCCATAGCATTTCCCACACCACAGAGTTTTCATAATTTAAAGGAAATGTCTGAGAAGAGCAACAGTAACACAAAATAATGATTGTGAATGATACTTCAGAATGGGAGTGAAAACTTTCTACATAGGCATCCCTTTAAATCATACCAGGTGAGAATTTTGAAACAGATGTATCAAGCTAGACCTGCACCTTGCATATTTTAATCTCACTGGTTGATTCTTAGGACATTTTCTTGGTGAGCCAAAAACTGCTTTAACTTCTGCCCAATTTTCAAATAACTAGATCAATAACATAATACAATATTTTTTAATGTCTTAAAAATTAGAATGTATTAAATTCAAATGGTATATTAGTACATTCATGTTCATCTACCTTAACTTGAATACAGATAATGGGTATGTGTGATCATTGGATGTCCAAAGTAATGTAATTTCTATAGTATTTTGTTCATGGTCTCTCTGGTTATTTCTGCTCTTTAGACATGATCATGAAATAGTGCAAAGCACTTAGCAATCCTCCTCACTGAGAAATCATTGTTGATACTGACCCACCAGGGCCATTAGAGAGGCACAGACAAGTTAGATCCCTTCCCACAGTCAGTGCTGCCTAATTCCACAAGGTACTCCTAATGGAAGCAGGTCAATTCTCTGTATTGTTCTCACCTTTCCTCTCCTCTGTTTTCTCTCTTCTGTGTAACACCAGGCTGGCTGATATGTCATTATACACAGTAGAAAATTGACTTTAGTCCCAGCTTGTTCTGATACAAAATTTTATTGTGTGTCCCATTATAATCAAAGAAAAAAAAAGACAGTTCAAAGACACAATTCATTAGTTGTGGGGCAGTGATTTAGATCAGGTTAAATCTCCTCAGAGTCAAATAAATACAAGATGGATAATCTTAAGCGAACATAAAGCTCATTTAACAATGTGGAGACTCAGATAGATGCTCCTCATCTTTATCTGCCCACATTATGCTCCCTCCATTTTGTTTGCCAAAAAGAATTTCCAGCATGGTGGATTTTTGTTTTTGTTTTTTTAATCAAACTAGGTAAAAGCTTATTTTCAAAACAAGGCTATAACATTTTTATTTTTCTGAAGGAAAATAAAAACCTTAATTTGAAACAAACTCAAAACAGAATAATTACTAAAAGAAATATAAATACTGAATTTATAATTCAACACTGCTTTTTGAAACCTCAATAGGGAATACTCCATTTATATTATGTTGTAAATCAAGACAGCTTTATGCCCTGCTAGAAATGTGATCAGCTGAAGAAAGCATATTGCACAAAAGCACACAATTTAAAAATATGCATAATAAATTATCCTTCTGTTCTTTGATACGTATTTGTATGTACTAGTATTTATGTTAATTTTTACTCTTTTGAACATGTACACATTAAATCCGTATTTCAGAACTGTGTCCTCTAAAATATGCTATTATATATACAACTATTCTTTCCATTGCCAGTTTGCCTTGCTTTGAGAGTTCAAGGGCAAACTTTACAAAAGGTTAGACTTTCATCATTGCATAATAGAATCTATACAATAAAACAACACACCAAATGGCTGTGATGCTGGCCTTTTCATAATCTTCAGTTTCTTTCTACTTAGCAGCACAAAATGACTGAAATTTTAGAAGGTGAAAAAAAGTTTCTTAAAACCAGACTATCAGACTTTTACACACTCTGCCATAATCTTTTAATGGTGAGACAGCATGGCTCGGCTTCTATAGCAAGAAGTCTCTGGTGTGTTCTCTGGTTTACAAACAATACAAGCCTTTCTCCTTCATTCTCTAAGACTTCCAATGTAGATGTTGTTGTTGTTGTTGTTTAAAATTCCTCCCTATCATCTATGAAACTTCCTCCACTCACACTTAGTCTTCAATAATAAATGATAAAAGCAAATGGAATAAATTCCTCGTAATGAGGAAATTTTCACCTGGCACAGAGGAGCTAGGGAAATCTATTAGCTGACTGGAGGAACGCCTGCAGCATTCTAATTATCAGGGGAGCCAGCGCACTTCACACAGTCCTCTCTTCCACTTGACTGGCTTTCATCTGATCCACCAACTCACGAGTAATACTAAACCAAATTTCCCTCCAGATTGCACAAGCTCTAATGTGAAAATGAGCACTCCACCTGGCCTACAATTATGGGATGGGTTTGCAATTTTATTATTATCCTCTTTAAAAAAAAAAAAAAAAAACACTCCAAAAGGCAGAAAAAAACTAAGCCTGATGTTCAATAATGACATCTGCTTTAATAAGAGAATTGAGTAAGATATATGTTCTCTGCCTCATGAACCCTCACTAGCCTCTCTCTTGAGTTTTTTACTGCTTCACTTATTATTTTTGGCATTTCACAGGTTCAAGACCATGCCACAATCACAATAATGCCATCAGTGGAGAAATTATTTGTCACCTCTCTTCATTCAAGGAGACAAGTTGCTACGTGTTTCCTTAAGAGAAATGCAAACGACAATTTTCAAAAATAGGAGTGGCATTTAGAAAAGCAAAGTATAAAAACCCAGGCAATTGGGTAGACACTACTATTTTGTCTTAATTTTTGAGTACCATGGCTGTTTCTATATAGGAATGAGGTCTTTGAAGGAATTTAAGAAGACTTGAATCTTTATATTTCTTGTACAGAGCAAATAATACCTAGATCCAATGTTCACATGAAAGTATGGCATCAAGAAAATGATCTAATAGTGCTAAGTGGACCCAGATTCTATCACAATAATGCTAAAATGTTACAAGTAATAGTTTTCAAAAAATGGCATACTTAAAACTATATTTTACCTTAAAGGCTAATAATAATAACAGTAAAATCAACATTAAGAAGGAAACCTTATGAGAAACTGATAATGTAGACATCTTTAAACAGGCAAGTTTTAATTTTCTGAATTTCATGTTCTTTTTTGCTAATCTTTAATGACCCTAATAAACCAGAAATATCATATTACTCTTAATCTGGTAAAGCCACTCATTTAGTATTGAATATAATGTCATAATTATGCTCTGTGAATACAAGGAATAATGATGAAGAAAAATGCTTAATGTAGGTTAATTGCAATTTTTGAGCCTTAATAAACCACATTTTGTTTTTTCATGGTTTTTTTTTTTTTTTTTTTTTTTTTTTTTGAGACAGAGTCTCGCTCTCTCTCCCAGGCTGGAGTGCAGTGGCAAGATCTCGGCTCACTGCAAGCTCCGCCTCCCGAGTTCACGCCATTCTCCTGCCCCAGCCTCCCGAGTAGCTGGGACTACAGGCGCCCGCCACCACGCCCGGCTAATTTTTTTTTTTTTTTTTTTTGTATTTTTATTAGAGTTGGGGTTTCACCGAGTTAGCCAGGATGGTCTCGATCTCTCGATCTCCTGACCTCATCATCTGCCCACCTCGGCCTCCCAAAGTGCTGGGATCACAGGCTTTAGCCACCGCACCCGGCCCATGGTTCTTAATTTAAGATGCAATGACTCTCTCTCTGCCCTAGATTTTACCAAATTTGAATTTTACCTTTCGTCTTTACCAAGATGAAAAACAAATGGAAACTGCCTAACCAAAGTAGTAAGTTATGTCAATTCGTATATAAGAAAGTGTTCTGGCCGGGAGCGGTGGCTCACGCCTGTAATCCCAGCACTTTGGGAGGCCGAGGCCGGCAGATGATGAGGTCAGGAGATCGAGACCATCCTGGCTAACACGGTGAAACCCCGTCTCTACTGAAAATACAAAAAAATTAGCCGGGCGTGGTGGCGGGCGCCTGTAGTCCCAACTACTCGGGAGGCTGAGGCAGGAGAATGGCGTGAACCCAGGCGACAGAGCTTGCAGTGAGCCGAGATCGCGCCACTGCACTCCAGCCTGGGCGACAGAGCGAGACTCCGTCTCAAAAAAAAAAAAAAACAGCATGCTGATACCAATCAAATAGCTTTTGCTTGAGCCAATTGGACTAAAGGGTTAAGTCCATACTATGAAATATTGTTTCTGTTATTTCTGATGAATACATTTATTTATAATTTTAAATCTATTCAATGTATGCCTTCCCCAAAATAAAGAAGATGTACTCAGTAAGCAAAATTCTGGATTTTCCCCTGAGTATAAGATTTTTATGTGTACAGAATTTAAATCTAACAGATAAAAAGGAACACTTTATAAGGCCTCATAGAAAATAGGGATTGAATGGGCACTCTTTGGTGTTTTACAATTTGTTATTGCAAATAAATTTATTTGAAAGTCCTATATTTTAAAACATCTCCATCATCTTTGTTTAAATCATCATGTTTCCACAGAGCAGTTTTCCAAACATCACATAGGTTGTACCAAGCAACAAATATGTAAATATATTTCAATATATCTTTCTATGACTTCTAGAAAGAATTACTTAGAGCCTTGTTAAAATAAATAACTTTTTTTTTTTTTTTTTTTTTTTTGAGATAGAGTCTCTCACTCTGTTGCCCAGGCAGAAGTGCAGTGGCGTGATCTCAGCTCACTGCAACCTCCGCCTCCCCAGTTCAGGCGATTCTCCTGCCTCAGCCTCCCAAGTAGCTGGAACTGCAGGCACCTGCCACCAAGCCCAGCTAACTTTTGTATTTTTAGTAGAGACAGGGTTTCACTATGTTGGCCGGGCTGGTCTCAAACTCCTGACCTCGTGATCTGCCTGTCTCAGTCTCCCAAAAACTTAACTGAAGCTTATCTACTAATAACTACTGCATATTTTTTTCCTAGAAAAATGTAAGATATATAAGAATAATTTTTGACTACATTTTTCTAGTTCTTGAAGGAAAAAATGTAAGCCATTTTTAGAAAGGAGGAAAAGGAGAAGTTATTTTTAGGAGGATGTGGGAAAATTCTAGAATTAAATTCCTGGTGACATGTCATATTCAATCTATGTTGATATGAGGCTTACTACCTACATGGAAAGCAGATATCTTTATTATCTGGGGTTTTTCATAAGAAGACATAGAAAATGCACATTAATATCCATGAGATCAAAAATTATCATCCACTTGACACTACAACTATATACTAGTCAGTTTGTCAGCTGAAGAGTGGGTAGAAGGGGAGGGGTAGAAGAAGTAGCTGCAATTTAATACTGCCAGGTGAATATTGTTGTGATGGCCATTACATTATCATCATTATAGTTATATAGGGAAATGGTGTCAAAATGCCTACTTCAACCTTAGGCAAATACCTTTGCCCAAAACCTGTAGTCATGCTTCACCATCCTGAGAAAAAGACTCATCAGCCAGATAAAATAATAAATGTGGCAAGTGTTCAGCACAACACCAAGAAGGTAGTAAGTGCTTAATAGATAACAATTGCTGGAGGAAAAGGAGGAAGGGAAAGAACCAGACCAACAGGGAGGAGAAAGAGGAAGAGAAAGAAGAGAAGAAGCAGGAGAAGTTTAGAAGAGCAAAACTAGCAAGTCGCCTACATTTGGCCCAGCACCTCAGCTCCCTTTGTTTTCTTTCCTCTCCTGTGTAGTAT